>NW_028301563.1:33250000-33525000 GCF_042242905.1 Orbicella faveolata
AATAAGGAACCAAAATCTCGCCGATGATCAGCGGCGAGGTAGCTCTGTCTGTATAATAAAGGAACCAAAATCTCGCCGATGTTCAGCGGCGAGGTAATTCTGTCTGTATAATAAGGAACCAAAATCTCGCCGATGTTCAGCGGCGAGGTAGTTCTGTCTGTATAATAAGGAACCAAAATCTCGCCGATGTTCAGCGGCGAGATAATTCTGTCTGTATAATAAAGGAACCAAAATCTCGCCGATGTTCAGCGGCGAGGTAGCTCTGTCTGTATAATAAAGGAACCAAAATCTCGCCGATGATCAGCGGCGAGATAATCTTGTCTGTTATCAAGGGGACGGAAATCTCGCCGAAGATCAGTGGCGAGGTAATTATAATGGTAATTGCACAAGGGACACAGGCAGCCCAGACCTTGAATATGCTTAATAAGTGACGTTATGCGGTTGGCGATTGCTTTACAATTTTAGCCGTTTTTAGCCGTTTCGAATATTGCTGTAAATACGACGTGTAGAAAATAATTTAAGTTGAAATGGCTGACCTTATGTATGCATTGCGTTATTTTGATGTCTCTGTGTTCCTGGAGGCGGTTTTGAGCCATTTAGGCGAGTTAAACTACGAGGTAAGACACTTTATTGAAATTATTTTTTATATATAGGTACCATTTCCCGTCTATTTAGAGCAATTTCCTAAACATTTTCATACACTGTCTAAAATTGTAACGCAATCGCCAACAGCGTAATGTCACGTATTAATCGTATTCAACATCTGCACCGCCTGTGCAGTCAAGATTTTGGAAAAAGTTGAAAATGCCATTCTACCATAAAAAAGAACAGATTTCTTTTACTACAGTGCTTTCATGAAGCTTTTAGCTGTCCTGTGTACTTGACATAAACAGGCATGTTTTATATCAATTTGAGATTGAGGTGCCAGCTTTGTAAAATGAGAACTCGCAAGTCTCCCATTCATTTGCATTTCGCGTGTTGATCGAACACAAGCTCACTACTTGTCGGACTACGTTTGGACTTTTTGGAGTTGCTTTTTTCCTTCAAAATGAGTCGTAAATGGTGCACCTATGCTGACTGTGTTCGAGGTTATGCCAGTGACAAGGACGCTTGGCTACGGATGTACCAAATTCAAAACGAGGAGGATGCCATCGAAATAGCATCAGCTTTGTCGGTCCAGGTAATTACCAGTAAGCTTCAAAGACTTTATACTCTACCATACCATTGTGTGTTGTTTCGTAGAACGTAAATGTAGAGCTCTCCGAGTTTTAACATATAAATTTGAACCCGTTTTAATACGTGCGAATGCATCTACTTCTCATTACTCCCGATGGAGTATGATGGAGGCGCCAAGCTAGCTCGTGTTGTCTACATGCACTGAGACTAACTTCTCATAGGCCCGGTTTAAGCCTGGCGTTACCAATCGAACACAATCACAATCACACAAAATCGCGCGAGTGGGTTCGATTGAATTAGGTCATGGCACCCAATCCAGCTGTCTCAGAAAAAAAGGGAATCGAACAAAATCGAACGTTCGACTGATAGGTGAATTGTAGATTTTTCTTTTGTAGTCGATCAAGTTCGATTGCGTCAATTAAAATCGAACGAAATCGAACCCTCTTACTCAGTCTTTTTGTTTTGGTTGTGCTCGATTATCGATTCAATCGAAAGCAATCGTCCGAATAAGTTCAACTAAGTTCATGCGTTATCGAACTATTTTTAATTCGGGCAACATGTCAAGCCTAGGCGGTCTCGAAGCTATTACAAAGGACCAGTGAGTGGTCGCAGTCACACACGAGGTTTGGTCCGGGTATAGAAATAGTTACGTCTCTCACGTATCTTTCTCAAAATTTGTTCTCGATGTGACGTGGAGAATTGAAATTTACTCTCCGCATTTTTTTCTTTTCGTTGTTGTTGCATCGTTTAGGAAAGTAGGCGTGATAATGGAGCGGCCAGGAAAATACAGAAACAGGCAAAGGGCGGATTTTATCCTCATACTACAGCTCGCTCTTGGATTAGCGCTGCACCGCCAGGTGTGGATCTTAATAAGGTATTTCATACTTGATTTATGTATGACTCAATTCCTATCGATATCGAAATAGAAGTAGATTTAGAAATCGATATTGCAAAGATTCCCCTATTGTTGTTACAAACTGTTAATCGCTTGATAAGTACGTTAGAACTTCGTGTTAACGTGCGAATACATCCGCTTATCGGCGAGATTTTGGTTCCTTATTATACAGACAGAATTACCTCGTCGCTGAACATCGGCGAGATTTTGGTTCCTTTATTATACAGACAGAACTACCTCGCCGCTGAACATCGGCGAGATTTTGGTTCCTTTAATATACAGACAGAACTACCTCGCCGCTGAACATCGGCGAGATTTTGGTTCCTTTATTATACAGACAGAACTAGCTCGCCGCTGAACATCGGCGAGATTTTGGTTCCTTTATTATACAGACAGAACTACCTCGCCGCTGAACATCGGCGAGATTTTGGTTCCTTTAATATACAGACAGAACTACCTCGCCGCTGAACATCGGCGAGATTTTGGTTCCTTTATTATACAGACAGAACTACCTCGCCGCTGAACATCGGCGAGATTTTGGTTCCTTATTATACAGACAGAATTACCTCGCCGCTGAACATCGGCGAGATTTTGGTTCCTTTAATATACAGACAGAATTACCTCGCCGCTGAACATCGGCGAGATTTTGGTTCCTTTAATATACAGACAGAACTACCTCGCCGCTGAACATCGGCGAGATTTTGGTTCCTTTAATATACAGACAGAACTACCTCGCCGCTGAACATCGGCGAGATTTTGGTTCCTTTATTATACAGACAGAACTACCTCGCCGCTGAACATCGGCGAGATTTTGGTTCCTTTAATATACAGACAGAACTACCTCGCCGCTGAACATCGGCGAGATTTTGGTTCCTTTATTATACAGACGGAACTAGCTCGCCGCTGAACATCGGCGAGATTTTGGTTCCTTTATTATACAGACAGAACTAGCTCGCCGCTGAACATCGGCGAGATTTTGGTTCCTTTATTATACAGACAGAATTACCTCGCCGCTGAACATCGGCGAGATAGAGCGTCTATATATGTTAATGTTATTTCGCATATCAAAGTAGTATTCACATATTGAGAACATGGCGTAATTTTTGCCGTTCTGTATATTGAAAGAATCACATAATATGTGTTTGTCTGAACGCCGGTTTCTTTGTGGTGTTCTACTCAGGATGCATGGCAGATCTGCCGATGGTGTTTTTTACTTAGTGATTTTAGCTTTACTTATGACTAGGCAAACTTTGATTGTTTTTCACTAGTGCCCGCCAAGGTTACCGACTGGTAAGTCATCTATATAAATTTTATTAAAGAAACATCTCTAAACTTTTAGCTACTCATATTCTCGTACTGATTTTAATCGGCTTTCATCGCTTCAATGCGCTTTAATTTTCAGAACCGGGCTCTTCCTAATTTGCATAATCCGTAATCGGCCCGTGGGCATTACGGGAGAATAATGCCCTACAATTCAGTGACAATTAACCAATCAGAGCGCGCGTTATATCGGCCACAAGCCAAAGCCATATAATAAAGCTCTTTAATAAACCTCAAGCTACTTGTAGAAACCATGTGGTAGAAAGCGTTGACTAGAAGCAGTTGAATGCAAACACAAGGAGAGTTGTTTATTTTATAGATTTTTTCCTGAAAAAAGGCTAATTATCAACATCTTACCGGGTTTGCGTATCTTGCCGATAATTTCATGTACTCTTTTACGTTGGTTAAAACAGTCCTTAATTGTGCATGTTTTTATCTCTTTCATAATTGCCAGGTTTTATCTACAATTTCTTTCTTTTTTTTTCCCTGCAGAATTGGATGGCGTTTACAAATCTGAGTGTTGACAATTTTACCATAACCGACAGTCTCGTGTTTACCAATACAAACTCACCATCTGATCAGGATAACTACGCTTTCTGTCAAGTAAGAATAATTATTGCCAGCCCGCCGCATTATTGTTTCTTATCTAAATCCTCTTTATAATAGGGCATCAAAAGGGCAACAACAGCAACGCTTTCATATCAATGGAGGAAGTTAAAATTGACTGTTAACATGGAACTATTTGAACTCTGGACCCACAAAATCTGTCATAGACCTAATTTTATCTTCGGTGATCAATTGATCAAACATACTTTTCCTCTTGTTCAAACAGATGACCTGTACCTGTTTAAAACTTCTATTTTGACTCGTTCTTGTTAATCTGCACCTCTTTGGTTCTAGGGCTAGGGGCATTGTTTGTGGTGTATACCTATTGTTTCGTTTGGCCAATCATGAAGACCCTTGTAAACGGTGCAGGTCGGCCCTGTTCAAATCAAAGACGCTGTGACTTGGAATCTAAACATTGGAATCAGCGCATTATAAATACCAATACGGATTATTTATCAGCTTAACCTCTAAAAGAGTCTCGCGGAAATACAGTCCATATTAAATTATTCTTTTCTTTTACATTGCAGATAGTGAACTTCACAAAACCATTTTATGCTCGTCCTGTTGTATTAGTGACGCCAAAACGCACTGACAACAACAACAATGCTAATCTTTCTGGGTCACGTTGTGACGCTGTCACCGCTTGGGTTGAGGTAAGGAATAACTCTTGTGATCTTTTTGTAAGTTTAGCAAACACTCATAAGGTAATGGCACAAATATTCCAAGTTCCTCGGGACCCGTGAACATTATATGACATTGAGTAACAACATAAATATAACAGTTTATACGGGAATGTAACATTCGCATATAACAGCTCGAGGTATGGAAGCAAAATTCGATAAAAATAATTACTTGAACTCTTCTGTTTGTGACTTGTGTTTCTATGCTGTTTCGGGGCCGTTTCAAAGCGATTTCAGCAAGTTTTTGTTTCGCTGTAACTTTCGTTTATATCCGTTTTTTTTTTTTCAAATACTATTCCGGCGGACGTTAACAACATGAACCAGGCCGGGTTTAATTCTTTTTTGTTTTATTCAGCATACATCTACAACTGATGCACAAGTGTGTGTGAAGAATTACAACAGCGACGCCAACAATAAAGATGTTATCACTGTCGACTACATGGTCACTGGAGGTAGGCAAAAAGATTCCGTCTGGAGATTGAAAAATCACTCGGTATATTAAGATTCTCTTTCCCGTATCCCCTTTACCCCTCAGCGGTGTTGTTCATTGCAATAATATTTATAAAACCTTGCAAACCCACACTGGGAAGACGGAAGTGTGGATAACTATCAAGCAAGCGTGTACTAGAAGATCAAATCGTTTCTTCACAATTGTTCTGATTGTTTCTATCTCTTGTCAGACTTGGATCCTTGCATCGACGTGACATGTCATTATCACTGCCTCTGTAAAGCGTTTGGACCAAATGATGCTCGCTGCGTTGCTGTTGACAGTTGTCCATCCTACCAAGAACCAGTCTGCTCATCCAATGGCACAACATACGACAATGAGTGTTTGTTTCGACAGGAAATGTGCATTCAGCGACTGAATTTCTCTGTGCAACACCCTGGTAGTTGTGAAGGTTAGAAATTGTTTTACTCCGAAATTTCTGACGATGTCGAAGAAGATGATGATTATTATGATGAAAAAACCTGGGAAGTTTAAACCGTTTGTACTGATTTGTGTTTTGTACTGTAATTTTCTTAAAGGATTTCCTTTCCAGCGAGGTCGCCGTCACATGCCACACATTCCTTCACTCGGATATTCTCATTGTGAAGTAATTCGCCTCAAGCCTTATGTGTTTTATCCTGACAAACCACTTGAAGTTCAGATCACTGTCAATCATATTGACACCAGTGACAAGTCATACGTACATGATGCCGCTGTGTCGTGGGTTGAGAATGTCAGTTATGATCGATTCACTGCGTGTGTGATGGCGGCAGGCTACAATGAGCGAAAATCAAAAGCTAACGTGACAGTTGATTGGATGACGTACCAAGGGGCTCCAGCGGGTGGTGTTGCCGGGGAAGAACGGATATCACAATGGTGGACTGGAACGACTTGTAAATCTGTCAATTTTCCATCGGTAGGTACTTTTTCGTTTCAGTTTACAACTCAAGTTCACGAAGAATAATTTCAAATAACTTACAGTTATCAGATTTAGCTCAATATAATACTGTATGATTTCCCTTGGACTAATGGGACGAAAATGTCACCTATCACTCAGCCATTATAGCACTAACCCGCACTAAGTTTCCAAATCCTCGTTACTGTTAAACAGCACTAGGGCAACAGCAACAACAACATCAGTAAGCTGAACGTCAACGATAACAGCTTGTTTTTTCGTTTTCTATGCAGGGTAAGTTTTCAGTGATACCTTCAGTGTTTGTTACCGCAGTGCACTATCGTGCAGGACTCAAGCGTGACGCTGCCAGTGTGTGGATTGAAGACATCACGCAATCCTCCTTTAAAGTTTGTTTGAGAGAGCTTCAGAACTACGCAGGATCTCACGACGATGTTTATACTGTAAGTGTCTGTACCTTTTTTTATGTACCAACCATAAGGTACTGAGAGATCTTTATCACTTACTTTAGCCACTTAACACTGGTCTTTTGCATTGGCAGCTAGGTCTGTAGCATACTTCACCATGGAGACATATAATTAAGAAATAGAATCTTGATTTAGACGTTTGCTTATGGATATCTCACTTAATACTATTTCCATCTCAATTTTCTAGTTAACATTTATTTATTTTTCTCTTTTAGAAATGGTTGGCGTTTTCTTCGCTCCACAAGCCTCTTTTTACAGAACATAGTTCAGTCTATTTTGCTAATGCCCAACATCCACCTGCAGATTACAACAATGCCTATTGCAAGGTTGGTATCTTTTTCGTCTTACAAGAGAGCTTGCCTAGAATTAATTTTTTAAAAAATTTAAGAGTTAGTGTACAGACCCACAGAACAGCGCCAATTTAAACAATACTCACTCAGTAAGTTATTATAAAATTCAGTTTGCTAGTGGTCAAAGTTGAATAACACCCCGCTTACTTAATGAGAGTTTTTCTCTAGGATATCCGCTTTACTGAAAAGTACAACAGCACCCCAAATGTGTTTGTTTCCGCGAACCATTCGTCTAGCGGTGGAAATCGACAACCAGTACACAATGGAATAACTGCTTGGGTGGAGGTAATTCTGTTTCTTCACTTTATTAAGTATTTTATTTAAACTGCATTTTTGTCACGCCAGTCGAACCAAATCTCGTCTATTTGAAAGAGTTCTTGGCTTCTTCCAATTTTCTCAGGGGGAACATCAATGCAGAATTAGTTTCGTACCCTTTTACATCCGTTATTTTCCATCAAATTAAATGCGGGGAAAATCGTAAAATACAAGATGGCGTCTCCAAGACAGCCAAGAAAGTTGAGAGATACCTACTAAATCCAAATGATATGATATTGATATGTCTTACTAGAACGAAAACCTAAGGGAGGTATGAGTTTGCTTTTTCTTCCGAAGATTAAATAATATTTCAGAATATCACCGTGAGCGTTGTGAAAATTATATTTTCGACCTCATTTCAGAAGACCACTGATTATTTTTGTTCTTTTTTTTTTGTTTGCAGTACATCAATACGACCAGTGTGCGAGTTTGTTTAAAAGAGTTGTACGACACAAAGTATGATCCACTGTCTATCTCATACACTGTCCTTTCAGGTAGGGACGAAATAATTCATCGTTAATTTTACTAATGTCTTGATCAGTAGTTTAGCTCATTTAGTATTCATATTTTAGTAACTTTTCTCACTTACGCTGTTAAAAATAAGACTTTATCAGGCGATTTCTTGAATTTGATTGTTAAAAGTTAATTTCATAACAAATGACGTCCAATGTTTCAGTCAGGAGTAAAAATACCAAAACATTTGAAGGTTTTTCAGAAACATGACGAGCAACTATTTCCTTTAATAACTTTCACTTAAGACGTTCTTAATGATTTCTCTTACTTTTTATGGATTTATTGTTGTTTATATCTGCAGACATTTGCCAGCCAGGATGGACTTACTTTGGTGGTTATTGCTACTTTTCAAGCCCCGCATGCGCCACATGGTTGACTGCTGAGTCAAACTGTTCTGAGATGAACTCTGATCTGGTTACAGTGCACAACCAGGAGGAAAACGTATTTATTCAGCACCGTCATGCTGGCGATAGATCATGGATAGGGCTGAATGACCGCAGTGTTGAAGGCTCTTTTGTGTGGACAAACAAAGAAATTAGCAGTTTTAGGTTCTGGGCTCCAAAGCAACCAAACAACTGGAACAACGAAGACTGTGTGCACACTCTTGGCGTGAGGCATGGATACACTTGGAATGACGTGCCATGCGATAACTGCTTCAACTTTACTTGCTTTACAGGTGATAAATCTCTTGCTTAATGCGGTTAAAATACATTGTAATCTACTAATAAAAAATAATAAACTCCCCAGAATTTCTTTCGCGCTCAAAAAGGTTCCATGATTCATTTTTAAGATAGTTTGTTACAAACCAGTACTGTAAACATTATTCATGTATTTGATGACTCTCATTTTTTTCGAAATTTAATTTTTGCAGATCTAGAGGAATGCTCCACCAACACTCATAACTGTGACGTGAAAGCAGATTGTGTAAACACCGTGGGCTCATATTCCTGTAAGTGTAGAGCTGGATATACCGGAGATGGACAAACTTGCAATGGTAAGAAATCTACCAACCAACCATCAAACAAACAACATATTAATGTTGATACTGAATTTAATAACAATCTCACTTTATTTTCAACAACTATGAAATTTCTCTTGCATTGATAGGCTTAGAAAAAACTGTAACCAACCGCACTTGTGCAATAAGAAAGCTGATAGAAAAAAAGGTTCAACCCTGTAATAACTTTATTTTTTAACAGTTTCGAAGACTGCGCCAGTGGTTTATAACTACGGTAATGTAAATCATCCAAACGCAAAGAATGAGTCAAAACGAGTGGAAAGTAAAATTAATCGTGTTTTTTTTTCATTAAAATATTCTGTGCTTACTGTAAATTTTCGACGGATTGTTCTCAAGCTGTATGTTTCTTTTTCAGTTTCGGTGAAATGGTCAGACTAACGATAACTCAACGTTTATCCATATTTACTCCTTTTCACCTTGTTTCAGACATAGACGAGTGCTCTTCAAACTCTCATAGCTGTGATGTGAATGGTGTTTGTAACAATACTCGTGGATCTTACACTTGCGCGTGCAAACCTGGATACTCAGGAGATGGCAAAAATTGCACTGGTAAGTTATATCTGCTTAACAAGAACTGAAGGCACTACCAGCCAAAGTTGGGCAGGGCGTAATTGTTCCACAGTGACTGGTTACTTGATTACCGTGAAGGTACAGTCTGTATACGAGCCAAGTGGGTCATGCCACTAGGCCAGAGCTTATCCTGGTTTCTGCGTAGCGAGAAGCGATTACGGATATTTCTATTCCCCCCTCTATGGGACGCTAGTCCATCGTAGGGTTAACCCCAACATTCAGTTCGCCGGTACCCATTTAAACACCTTGGTGGAGCGAGTTAAGTGTCTTGCCCAAGAACAAAACGCGGTGTCTCCGGTCAGATGTCAAATCCGGGCCGCTCGATCCTGAGACGAGGTGCATTGACCATGCATGAGTCTACCGCACCTTACCGCGCCTTACCGCGCCTTACCGCGCCTTACCGCGCCTTACCGCGCCTTACAGCTTACCGTAAAGTGCAACAAAAAACGCAGCAAATGCCACTTTCTGAAAATAACAAAATTTGATACCCAGCACGAAGAACCAGTCTTTCACAATCCCAAAATTAGTTCCCGCAAAAAACAAAAAATATCGCCCATCCGAAAAATTAAACTCCCGCAAAAATGTCTCGCCACACGTAACCAATTTCTAGTATGTAAAATATATTTATGATTTTGAGTGAGCTCAGTCTCGTTTTGGATGTAACAGAAAAAAAAGAGTGTATATTTATTTTGGTTCTATTCACGGAAAAAAACCCTCAAGGGTATAAACCAGAAATCCCAATAATGACATTTCTCATACTTTCTTTGGACAACGCGTTCTTTTGATATGCAAACATGTTCTATTGACCGGGCACAGCAGTATGGCTATCGTGACAACGCTTTACAACAAGGATTGTTTCCCTTGAGAGGTTTTATTGATAAACATGGTAAACCTCTAATCACGACACGTGTTATCAAATTTACGATTAAGTACTACTTAAGTACTACCAACGAAAACTCCTTACTTCAGAACATAAAACACTTTTTGGGACAAAGTACAAAATAATTTATGTTTGTTTTCTTTCTTCTTCCCTGTTCATTATTACCCACAGATATGGATGAGTGCGTCAGCGGTGTACACGACTGCCACCGTTCAGCTTCATGTACGAACACTGTAGGATCCTACACATGTACGTGTAACCATCCTTTATCAGGAGACGGAAAAACCTGCAGGTACACCGCGGCAGGTAAGTATTTCACGTTAATTGTGCTTCAATTCAGGTAGCAGTGGTTTAGAATTAAGTTCAACTTGTCCACCAAATATGATGTCAACAAAACAAACAAAAACTGAGATTTCTTGGTCATTGCTTTCTTTTTTGGGATGGTTTAAACAAAACCAATTTTCCAAAACTAACTCATGAATGATGGATCTCAGCCGCCGATGTTGCAAATTCGAACCACTCAAGGAACCAATCAGAATTCTCCTTTACAATTTTGATCAGTTTGCCATATTGGATGACTGTTACTGTTGCAACTAAAAGAGAACACGACTCTGTAATGCTGTTTGCTACCTTCTCGCCACTACAGACAAGCTTTTACATTAACATTAACCACACTTAGAAAGGACAGTGGTGGGGTGTGAAGCTGAAACCGCCTACGTGGACTTTAACTATTAGAAGCTTTTTTCAATTCAATATTTAAGAAAGCTGTCAAATTTCGTGACATTATCTGCCGCTGGCTTTTCCATTGAGAACTCTAACGTCAGCGCCGAGCATTGGTAATGATATTACGTTTTCCTGATAAATACTCTCCGAGTATTGCCCTGTTCGGGATTTTAAATCATCTATTAAGAGTATTGATCACTGCGACCCAAAAGTTACAACGAGATATTCCAGATAAAAAATATTTTAAGTTGCCGGTGGAATATAACGACCACATATAAAATATCTTTCCGAACAGACAGTACATCCAGTTTAGTTAGCGTCACATTTACGGTGCAAGCAATGATGGTCATCTTATAACTGGTGTAGATGACAGTGTTATTTATTCTTAGCAAAACCAACTTTCAAAATAGTCCACCAAAATAACTGCTAGGTACAAAATGGATCCAAAGAACGTTCTTATGTTATTTTTGCAGCGGGTCTTAAATATTCCAGCGTTGTGGGAAACAGCCAGAATTTTTTGACATGGCTGGATAAATGGTTAAAGCCTGTGACTCGCCAATCTTCTTACTGGAATCGCTGTTACCAGGCAACTGTAAATGGCTGGTCATCTTCTACCTTCCATTCAAACTGTGACGGCAAAGGTCCAACTATCACAATCATCCGTGTTGGGAAATATATTTTTGGAGGATACACAAGTGTCTCATGGAGTAAGTGACATGATCAGTTTCATCTTATGACAGGCAACCCAAGCGCAAGCTGTGAGTCAGCCATGATCATATTTCGCAATAGTGGTCACGGAGAAATATGGGAAAAGGGTTTTAAAAAGAATTTTAAAAACGAAATATTTACAATATGATGTGGGATAGTTAAGTGCTAGAAAATTCTTAACCAAATGCCTTTTCTCACTTCCATGGTGTATTAAAATTTTACTTGCTGTGTTTACGCACCTCTTTTCTGATTCGTGACGGTTTTAGGAAGATATCGGAAGGGAAGAACTTTATAGGAAGCGGTACAACGGCTTCGAATCATTAATCATGGAAACAAAAAAGGGTAATACCAAAGAAAGGCAAATAAGTCAACGATAATAAGAATTTTCTGCATAACTCATCGAGATAAACAGGGCGATAGAAACACTTGCATTTTTTAAAAACGCCTTGGTGTTCCTGGCTAAGTGACAGCTTAAAAGCTCGATATTAATTTTATGAAATTTATAAAATAGGGCATGAAACTCATGTTTAGTCTGAAATCGGGGCAGCTGTTTCCAGTCTCCCACCGGGCTTGCTTTTCCCAGAATTGAAATTATTAAAAACTCAGGAGACATTTAACATACAGGAACCAGAGAACTTAAGATAAACACTACAAGAAATGATACCGAGCTATGAATAATAGTAAAATTTTGTGAGGCAATCTAATTAACGTTGTCGGTAATACGTCATTACTAAACTGTCCAAAGTGTCAGTAAACATTATTAATGTTGGACTTCTTTTTCCATTGTGTATTTCAAATTAGGCTCCAGTTGTGGATATCACTACGATTCAGCAGCCTTTCTCTTCTCATTGGTTAACAAGCCTGGTTGGCAGTCACTAAAGCTAGATCAAACTGGACAGTATAGTTATTATGGAAGCTATTCCATCTACAGCTGCTCTTCCTATGGACCAACATTTGGAGGAGGACACGATATTCACATTGCCAACAACGCTGCATCAAGCACCAGCTCATACTCAAACCTTGGATGGACCTACAGCCCGCCAGCTGGCAACAGCCTTGGATCCTCCTTCACACAATCATTCCTGGCGGGTAGTTACAGCTTCCGGCCCGACGAAGTCGAAGTCTTCTATGAAACTACCTGAAGAAATCGCGGAGCTTGGAGTCTTAGTTTTACACACCCTGTTCAGTAAAATTAAACCTTTATATACAAACTGTTGGTAACTTATAGAAGTGCAATATAATCAGAAAATTTCAATATCACCGATGATATGTCAATCAATAGGTTAGCAGAAAATCGAGTAGTCACGTATTAGTCTAAGATAAACAGTTCACTTTGAGCGGCTTACTTGTTTGGTAATTGCCATTAAAGGATAGTTTTATGGCTCCATGTTATAACAAGCTATAACGTTTGCCGAGCTAATGACTTCTGCGAGAACTGAATTTTCTTTAAGACTTTCACCTCAGTCACGGTAACGTGGTGATAGGAGTAATGTTTGTCACTAGAATTCCTTTCGTATGTTTTGATTAATATATATATATTGTTAATCCACCAATCGGATTAAAGTAGATAACACGTGTGTGTGTGTCTAGAGTAAATTCTTAGCGGCCGAATGAAAAAATTTAACGTTAACTGACTAAACTGAATTCGAAGTTTTGCTCGATAAATCCGCTGACATCTTGAGTAAAATTTGGGAATCAGTCTTTCCGGTTTCACAAACTATAGTCTGTAGTTGTTGAACTACATGCGGCTCAGTAAAAAAATGAACGAGGTAGTAGTCTATAGTCACGCTATAACTTGTACATGCGCTGAACCGTAAAATTATCCCTTAAGAAGGAGAATCTTGATGATGAGTTTCAATTGATTGAATTCCACGAACATCATACCAGGATAAGTTGCCAGTTACATTATTCCAGCTGGTTTTGATTTCTTATCTTATTCAAGTAAAGAGGTTTTAGAAAAGGCTAAATTGAGAAAATATGATAGAGTAGGCATTTTTTGTTTGTAGTAATTATGAATTGTCTTTTGGGAGTGCTAACGTAGAAAATAAATACGTGTCAGAGACACCGTTATAAAAACTTGTAACAATAAAATAGAGCAGGGTGAAAATAACGCGTTGTTTTGTGTTTGTGTTCGTTCTTATCTAGGCGAAAAGAATTTTTTTTAATCACTTTTATTGTGAATTCCCAAAGTCTAATTGCCTCTGTTAAACCTGCCTTTAGGGAAATCATGGTAGTTATATTTAAAGTTTGCGATGAAGCCTTGAACTTGTTTCGGTACAACATATGGAATCAACTCTTCAGACGGTGATCAAAGTGATGACTGTGCCAACAATCGCTGAGATAGACCTCAATTCTATCTCAACGATCGTAGCGCGACGGTTGACCATGTAATTTATCGCCAAGTGTCCTTAACTTTTATAGCAAGTAAAAGTTTAAAACTTTCTTTTATTTTAAATTTTGCATCAAAACTTGCTTACGACTTAACAACAATTTGAAATTGACTCGTTTTCCTCTCGACGTGCGTCAGAAATTTGAAGCCGTTAACAAAGTGATGTTAACTACCACAAGAGGCTTTTCTTGGAGTCATGGCACTCAACTTTGGACACTGCATGCGGCCTTCAATGAGAGGAAACCACTCGAACGAGCTTACTTGCCGTTGATTTAAAAACAACAACAACAACAATAAAACGACAGCAAACGGGGTTATAGCGCGAGCAATAACGAACAGAAGACAACGAAAATTCAGTAATGAAAAGCAACCGGATCTGATTACAAAAGATCTTAGAGAAATATAAATAGCCTGCTTGAACAGTTCGCCCGGCAGGATGTCGTGAGGAGATCTGCCTTAGCTTACCGGGAAATGCTCGAAGACTCTCTTTGCCCATTCAATAACAGTTCAAAATTCAGTTGAGATATAATAACCAAAAGGCTTCTGGTCCGGTCTATGCTTTATCATATCGCTGAACACGCGTTACAGTGAGCAAATGATTTCCCTAGTAGAAGGGCGCGAAGGGGTAAAATGGAAACTGGGATTTCCCCTTTTTTGGGCTGGGGAAATAGGATTTACTGCACTGGGACTGGGATTCAACCACTGGGAATGGGATAAACAATTTCGAAAATGGGAAAGGCATTTTTATTTTTAGCGCACTCTGACCCTATTTTTTGACACCACTGCTTAATTGAGCCTATTCTTTTCAATAAAGAATTAAAATTCAGCATCATTAGACCTCAGTAGACACATAGAATCATTATACTTTTTTTTTTATTTCCGCGTTCTAGCTATCAGGCTCCACACAGTCTTAATATAGCGGTTTGTTGTTGATGGAATGATGTGTGTTTGCACGTGGCGGGAACGTGACGAGTACAGCAGCAGCGAAAGTGGAGACAGTAAGTCTGACGAGGATTGTGCAGATGATACAAGTGGTTTCAATATGGTTAATTATACACATTAGTCCCCAAACAATCTCTGGGAATGGGATTTTAGATTTGGTAACTGGGATTTTGACTAAATTTAAGCTAGGAACTGAGATTTGGCAAAAATTTGGGCTGGGAACTAAGATTTGGTACCCCCCCCCCCCCTTCATGACCCTCCTAGTAAGTCGATCCCTTGTCACTTTGTTATCGAGGTTTCAATCAAGTTAAAAATTACGTGTGTTCGTAAGTTTAACAACTCCTTAAACTATGCAGTCGACGTCATAAAGTGCTTTCTTTTATTTCACTGAGCTTCGAAAATGTGTGTTTTATTTCTGGCTTTTAAAATCAGTAATGTCTTCCAAAATGTATCTCTACTACTTCACAGGAGATTTTCTTCTGCAACTGCGTCTACTATTTTTATATTTTCTCAGAAAACTGTCCTTTAAATGGGCATTCTTAGGTCACACACTGTTCTGTCACAACTTGTCTGTTATTCTTTGGGCTACAATGATACTAAGAGGATTTCGGATCAATTTTGGAATGCTTCATTATCTGTTAAGGTTACAGTATACCTTCGGGTCGGCAATTTTCTTCAAATTTGGATTTTTCGGTCAAAATAGTGGTCGAAGAATAATCTCTAATTTCTGAAAAAAAAATTTGAAAAAGGCTAAATATTGGCGGAGAAATGGCGGTTTTACGTTTTCACCGGAAGTAAAAGTTTACCTCTTGATTGACAGCCCTATGGCGCGTATGCAATCAACCGAGACGATTTTCGCGGGAATTACCTATATGGATGTCACGAATTGACTACTCAGTTGATCAGCATTGTTGTTCTGACCACCCAGTATTTTTGATATTAGGCGTGTCTCTATTAAGTTATAAGGAAACATAGACCACGTTTAAACCATGGACCGGTTCGAAAAAGCGAAAACAGCGAAGAACGAATGAAAATACATCAATGAGTGAAGAAGCGAAAGTTCGCCACGCGGATGAAGCTATAGTTATCGTATAAGGCGGGCAAATATTCGTGGTAAGAGAAAAGAAAGGTTCTGTAAAAATTTCGGAACTTGACAGCAATAACAGGGATGCTGACAGAGACTCTTCTGATGAGTCCGATATCGACGAATCGTCAGACTCATTGAGACCATTTGAAATATTATCCATGCACAGTTGCCCACACACAGTTGCTCTCCGCGCTGTCTTTTGTTTGTTTCCTTCGCTCAGCTACTCTAGCGTTCGTATCCTTTTTAGTCTTCCCCATTTTGCCAGACCAGCTTCAAAAAAAACCGAGCTACAGAAAAATTATCTCTCTGCCTTCGGTTCCTTGAGCGCATTGCGAAACACAAGAGTTTTTTAGAGATTCTCGCGTAAATTTCACCAGGAGGTTTAACGGTAGTAAAGTTTCCCTGCACTGATTGGCTTAGTTATCTGAGAACCCAGTTGAAGGCGTTTGTGGGCGGAGTTTGTTTGCGAAGCAGAAAATTTTTCTTAGCGCTGTTTTCTCGAATAAATTTTTTCACTTGAAGCAGACACTTTAAAGAGTTATAACTCAAAGGGAATTTGTTCAATTGCTCTTAAATTTGGACAGTGGCTAGTTTAACATATAAACTACAAAAGTGTGTCTGGGAATTGTTAATTTCGAAATACTTTTTCTTCGAGAGCGATTTTTGTACGATCACTCCACATTTTTTTAATCCTATTTCGAAAATGTTCTGTAACTTTTTACTGCAATCGAATATGCCAAAACGCAGACACTTTTTTTAAGCGCTTTGGGCCCTGAAACCGAGGAAACAATTAAATTGGCGAAAAAGGAAATTCGCTTTGACTTGTAGCTTTCGAAAGGTGATTCGGGCGCTCGCATTTAGTGGTCGTGAAAAATTCGACAATTCATTTTCTTTCAAAATTCTTGGTATAGTTTGATAGCTATCTCCATAAGCTTTAATTTGATATAGGGGTTTAGGTATCTACAGCTTAAACTGCATGCGCTACATCGCTTGCGCGCCAGACACCCCTGAAGGTATACTGTAACCTTAAGGGTGTCAATCTCAGAGTGATTTTACTTAACGCGTGAAATAGTTGCTACACAATTAGATACCACTGGACTATAATTTCCTGGTTTTCTTGTGTTAATTTTGACTCTTTTTGATCAATTATTAGCTTTATTTCACGGGTTAATTAAATCACTCTAGCAAGAAAAATGTCAAAGAATTGAATTAAAATGCGTTACTATAAAAAATGCAGCAAAGCAAGCTGATTAAAGAGGTAAACGCTCATGGCACGCTTCCTTACGGGTACAAAATTTAAGAGTCATAGTCTATAAGATTTAAACTTTGGCCGGCCACCGTACCTCACCGATTTTGCTGAAATTTGGCATGCAATCTTGTTTTAGAGTCCTAACTACGAAATGGATGTTAAAAAGTTCCAGTTCTTTTTACTTAGGAAAATATCGAGAAGGCCGATTTCGAGTGACCTTGGCGGCCCGCCAATATGGCGCATCGAAGGAGTTCTTGTTACTTCAATCCTGATCCTGCCATTGTAAGTTCTCGACAATTCTTGTGACAGACATAAAGAACTATCCTCCTTTGGCTTATTTATTAAAATAAATGCGGTAAATGATAAGTTTGAACGACCAACGGCCAAGAAGCACGAAGGCATATTTTCTTAGCTTTGAAAAGTCGTAAATTTACTTCAAATTAGAAGGGTGATATCTCCGGTGTTATCTCGATTGAGAAGTAGCCAGTTACCCAGAGTGTAGCTTAGTTATGGCTAATTTGATTCCATTAATAAAAATTTGGGGGAGTTGAAACAGCGTAGACTGAAAAATTATATTATCAGTAGTAATTTGGCCTTTTCTGCGGAACAGCTTGTTAACCCAATATTAGTCGAGGAAGATAGGAAACGATTCCTGTCGCTTAAATAATGCAATTTCCATGTTTTCTTACTTACGTGATTCAAAGAGCTGTGTTTGAAAACAGTTTTCAAGATTGTGTGCGATTTTCAGCGAAAATTTTACACCTTTCACTTTGTTGTTGCACTGTAAACAGTCTACACTGACATTCCAAAGTACAGATTTGAAATCACCCAAATGCGTGAACATGTACCGTTCAAGTGCTTATTCAGTTGATTATCTTTTTTAAAATTCCTCTTACTCTATCGGGATATTGAAATCACCTATCTTCTGGCATGAAAAGTATGTTTGTTTCTACGCAAAACAATGAATGTCGATGAAATACGGCGAATGAATTTGTGACAAGCTCCTGTGAAATGAACATCGTGAGGCGCGCTATATCACTAATTAAATTTATTCATTTGCTCATCTGACATTGTGCAAATGCTATATCTAAGTTAACGAAACCGATTTTTAGGTTTAACAGTTACAGTAGTATCGAGTAGCACGTTTTAGAAGTATTTGTTGGTTGAATTGCAAGTTTATTTATAATATTAGTAACGATGATATGATACCGTAAAGTTGGTATGGAGATACGGTCAGTGTAAAATATGGGCTGCCGACTGTGGACTACGGACTACGGACTGGGTGTAAAACACGTACTGTCAAGGTATAATTAACACGGCGTTATCTTTTAGAAGGATCTAAGTTGTTCAAACTTGATGGTTTATTAATGACCGAAGAAACGGTAAGATGATACTTTCCGTCTAGCTGTAAATCTACATTTTTTGATCGCTCGGAGTGGGGTGTAGGGGAGGGCCAAAATGTTGTTGTTGTTGTTGTTTTATAGTGGTCAATGCGCGGCTTAGCTACACCTAGCTAGTTCACAGCTAGGCCGCGGATGTCCGTCTGCTCTGCAGCAAAATGTAACTACAGCGAAAGGTAACTCTTAATGAGGAAACAAAAATATATAGTTTTGCAAAACTCTAAGGCAAGTTGTTTTCCAAGTTATCACAGTGCAACTCTTATATCATGGACTCACAGAAGACGTGGTTGAGTGGTAGCAGGAACACTCCGATACCATTGCGGTTAACGCACCAACAAACGCAGCTTTTCGTTTTCCTTGTTGAGCAGGCACTTCCAGTTTAAACGAGCGACAAATTTCTCTTAGTTTACTGATTTTTAATTTACTTAGCCTCTGTGAAGTGACGAGGTCGTAAAGATTGTAACCATCGTACATGACTGGGTTCTTGGGCTGTATGTGCTCCTCTACATTTCGCAAGGTTGCCAGCGCTTCTTCAGCTGCTTCGTAGTCTTGGTCGGAAACTGACTGGGCTTCTGAGTTTTCGCATTTTGCCCGCCGTGAAAAGAAACTTTGAATTTGCGTGGAGAACAAAACCTCTTCGTGTGAGAATTATTGTCTCTGACCATCAACATCTCGAGAAATTTTCATTTGTCTTGCCACTGTCACATAGTTTCCTGCAGTAAGTTGAAAACGCCTGCAAAGAGCATATACTTGTAATTAGGGAAGTACCGCTAGAAACGTTATAGTGGGGTATATACCAAAAGCAAAAATAAAAACTTTGAGCAGGGCAGAATTACGCAAAAAAGTCATGCACAGCGATCAGCCCAGGCAAAATTCCCTGTCGCATCAGAGAGTAGGTACGATCGAGAAAAAAGAAAAAAAAAGAAAAAGAAACATGGTCACCCTCAGTGTAATAAGTCGTATGGTACTCCTCTGATGGTCCGCTTAGTTTGATTCTTCATGTCAACTATGCGAACGGCAGGATGTCCTTTCCCCAGACGAAGATTACCCACTCAAGAATATTCCGCTTCAAGTCACTTCCCAGCTTAGAACCCAGATTACCGGGCGCTAAGGATAAGTCGTATTTTCTAGGAACCGTCGATACAGCGGGTATAGAACATCAAATTATGGGGCGAAAATGTTTACAATGAAATAGATAAGTAATTAGAATCAGTACCTGCTCTTGCCCAAAGAAGCTGAATTTCGCTTTTAAGCGAAGCATCGATAACGTTGAAACCTTTGAGATGTGGCCTTATATCTCTGGTGCATTGTGAAAGCGATACGCACTCCCCTGATGCTATGCTTTGTCGGCAGCTGTCCGTAACAAACTTTGAAAACCCACATCTAACGATTGTTACGTCATCTTTGAGTCGATGAAGGCCATTCAGAACTGGAAATCGATGACCAAATCAAAAGCTCTGAAATAAAAATCAAGAAGCACAAATTTACATTGAATCTCTACGAGCAATTCAGTTATCAAGTACTCAATTTGAGCTCAACTTTTGTTGTTACCCTTTTAAAAGCAAAAGCGCTTCTGAGGTACGCTGAGGGTACGGGTAATATTGCTAAAGAAATAAAGATCGAAATAAAACAAAACCACTCACCTTAATTCAAACCACAGCAAGGAAAATTCTTCACCCTGTTCACGGTACGATTGAGTGAATAAACTTAATTAGCGGATGCGCGTGCTGCAAGTTAGCGAACGGGAAAGGATGTACATTTCACATCAGCTTGGCGATCAGTCATCCTCGTGATGTCCACGACGTTCATCGTTCAGGCTTCAAATTCTACCGGGATACACAACTGTTTCAATTCACAATAGAAGCTAAGGTGGGTGATTTTTATATGCCATCTAGAGAAAGGGGAGGACAAAGGGGAGTTTAAGAGGACTTAATTTGAAACGTGACGTAATTTGTATATTTGTACTCAACAGTGATTGAAATTATGTCGGTCGGTATTTCCGCGATAGTTTGTAGTCACGTAATCTGGATACCATTGACCAGTTTTTTTTCGATATTGGAATGAAAATTGAGTTCCTATGTTCTGGGTGATTTCCAAAATACTTTGATTTGGAAAAAAGAAATCGAATGCGTGTTTATGAAGAATGTTTACAATTTAACAACAAAATGGTCCATGCCAGTTCAAGATTTCTCCAGAAATCACGTATCAAGATTTTTTTAACATGTCTTAAGACGTAGGGTATTTGTACCATATAAACAAGAAACATGGAAATAACTTTATTTAGACGACAGGAATAGTTTTTTTTCATCTCTCTCAATTAACATCAGCCGTATTCCCTAAACGGACTGGTCCTCAGCAATGGCTGAACTGTTCAGACTGTCACTGGTGCTATAATTTTTTTATATCCACCGTTAAATTTCCCCTATTTTTTATTAAGGAAATCAATTATTCAATAAACAAGCTGTGTTCAGGATAAATGGCTGGTTCTTAATCGAGATAACAATGGAAATATCAGCCTCCTAATTTGCAGTAAATTTGCGGCTATTAAAAGCGGCGTAAACATAACTTCGAGCTTCTTGGCGGTTGGTCGTTCAAACCTTTTCATTTTCCGGATTTATGTTAATAAATAAGACAAAGAAGGATAGTTCTTTGTGTCTGTTACAAGAATTGTCGAGAACTTATGATGGCAGCATCAGGATTGAAGTAACAAGAACTCCTTCGATGCGCCATATTGGCGGGCCGCCAAGGTCACTCGAAATCGGCCTTCTCGATATTTTCCAAAGTAAAAAGAATTGGAACTTTTTAACATCCATTTCGATGTTAGGACTCTAAAACAAGATTGCATGCCAAATTTCAGCAAAATCGGCAAGGTACCGTGGCCGCGACCTTTTTACATAGCTCGAAAATAACTGAGTATGACTCTTAAAGAGCTTCTACAAAGAAAGAAATACGGCCTAACCCAGAACATGAATTGAATTATTCATGAACTGACAAACTTTAAAACTGCGAGAAATAAGAAAATAGAAAACCGTTCCTTTCTAACCCCCTTAGACACTTACCTAATACTATGTTATGTAGTCCACGTGAGTACCTAGTGCATCGTCAAAATGCAACAAGCTATGATAACCACAATTAAACACGGTGGAATTTTATCGGATACCAGCCCCAAAGTAGAGGCTTTGTGATTGTCTCAGCTGCAGGTCCATACAAACACTGAATCTTTAACCTTGCATAAGCTCTCTCGTCACAGCTCAATTGTTTAGTGGCCCCACTGAAGGTCACCGCTTACAGAAAGTTGGCTTGCATATATATTAAGTTAAATCCACGCAATATCTGGCAGAGTCCAAACTAGATTACTTTGTATTTTTAGATTTTGTTTGTTTGTTTCTGTTTGTTTGTGTCTCGTTTCTTGTACCCGTACACAAACTTCTTCCGTCTCTCCATCGTCCATTATTCTTCCCATCTTACCCTAGAGCACTCAGCTCCCAGTAATGACAATATGTCACGAACATATAAACAGCCCTGCAACCTATAGACTAAACGCGATTTTACACAGGAAGCTACAACAAAATATACGTACAGGAAGGCAATGGGAAATTCCGCCATCAGCTTCGAGCCAAAGTAAAAGAAACAACTATAGTCAAAATGAAATAGAACACACATCAACTGAACAAACTGGCAAATGATCAAATTAGCTAAGAAATACATCAGTCAATTGAAATCCATCTCCTAATGTGATGACCTGGTGTCTTGAAACAATAATTAAGAACAACCGAAGAACTTAAGAAGCTCTATGAACAGGAAGAACAACAATCGAATCTTACGACAGCAAAATAAATGACGACTCTGACGAAAATAACCCTTTTCAGATGATTTTATCATCTATGGAAAAAAATGATCGAAGAGAACGCCTTCGTAACTTTCAAATCTCTAGTCACTTTACGAGTTTTCCTCTTTAAAAAGATAAGCTAAAATTCGACATAATTTCGTCTATAACTGGGTTGAAATTAAATTGGCATGAAAACAATTCAAAATAGAAATGAGCTGAAAATTTGCTACAAAGCGTAAATTGGAAAAGCGAAAATAAGAACGTTAATCGATCAGAATTGAAATGTGTAAAGTTTAAACTGGAAAATTTGATAAACTTAATTTTGGTTTCTTGTGAAGTGTATGTGAGCACCGCGGAGGACTGGGCAGAGGGGACATGGGGTAGAAAAATGTATCTCTACCACTTCACAGGAGACTGGTGTCTGCAACTGCGTCTTCTATTTTTATATTTTCCCAGAAAACTGTCCATAAATGGGCATTCTTAGTTCAAAGACTGTTCTGTCACAACGTGTCTGTTATTCTTTTGGCCGTTATAATACTGAGTGCATGCAGGGTCAATAAGGTGTCAATCTCAGAGTGATTTTACCTAACCCGTGAAATAGTTGCTGCACAATTAGATGCTATTGAATACCAATTTCATGGTTTTCTTTTATTAGTTATGACTTTTTTGACTTACTGCTACAGTAGATGTTGTTTTACGGGTTAAATAAAATTACCCTGCTCAGGAAAAAGGTTAAAGAATGATAAAAATGCGTTACCATTAAAACAAAAGGAAAAAAAGCAGATTAAAGAGGCGAGCGCTCATGGCACGCCTCCTTACTGTTACAAAATCTAAAGAACTTCCACGTGCACAAAGAAACAAAACCACCCGGCTAACTTACAGAGTGAATTTAATTATTCTTGAACTGAATAACTATACAACAGCCAAGAAACAAGGAAATAGAAAACTGCTCTGTTAAACTCCCCTCGAACACTTCCGCAAAGCCTCTCCAGCCGCAAAAAAACACCTGATTATGTTTAGTAGTCCACGCGAGTACATAGTGCATCACCAAAGTACAATAAGCTAAGATAAAAACAATTAAACACAGCCGAATCCCATTGCATACCATAACCCGTAAGTAGACGCTTCGTGATTGTCTCAGATACGTACAAACACTGAATCTTTAACCTTGTGTAAACTGACAGCTCTCGTCACAGCTCAATTGTTTAGTGGCCCCACTGAAGGTCACCACTTACGGAAAGTTCGATTGCATATATATCAAGTTAGTCCACACTTCTAGCAGAGTTGAAAGTAGATTTTACACAAAAGGCTTTCAATAAATACAGAAAACAAAATGCGTCAGATGAAGGTAATGGCAAATTCCGCCAATAGCTTCGATCTAAATTAACAGAAACGAGACTCGGTGAAAATGAAAAAAAAAAAAAAACACATAAAATGAACAAACTGGCAAATGATCAAATTAACCAAAAAAATACGTCAATCAATTGAGACCCATCTCCTAATGTAGTGACCTGACGTGTTTTCAAACAATAGTTAAGAACTACCGAAGCACTTCAGAAGGTCTAAGTTCAGGACGAACGACAAGCGAGTTGTTACCGCCGAAGAACAGTATTTTATTTTTGTTTTATTTTGATCGTGACGTTTCGTGTCAATGACATGAAGTAGCTTGCAAAACTTTGTAACCACCCGGACGGACTCACGTGGAACTGATTTTGTAAAACTTGGACGTGTCTTTGGTTATTAAAAAAGTGTTAAAATCAAATTTGTTGTCGTTATGCGAGTTCATTGGGGACTAAAGAAGTAGCGGCAACATTTTCTGGTCCTTCGAGCCGGATTAGAACGAGCGAATCGAAGAATTTGGAATTTGGTGTGGCGAAGATTTTGGAATTTGGTATGGAATCGACCGAAGCGACTGATGGCGGTCGCCATCTTGGCCATTGGATTCAGCTCGTACTGTGAGTACTAACATTGTTACTTTAAAAAACAAACGGGCAGTCGTCAAAAGAAGGATCACGAACACGTTGAAGAAATTAGAGTCCACCATCGAACAGTATGGTCGAAAAGCGATTATACGTGGATATGTCAACAACTTGCAGGAATATCTTAACGAAGCGAAAGGCCTCAATGATGAACTCGTCTCAGTGATCCCAGAGAACGAGCACGAAGCCGCAATAGATTGGTATGAAGAACAACTCGATAGAGTCGAAGACGCTAAACTTCAGGCCAACGCACATCTTGACGAGCGGGCAGAGGAAAGTTCTAGCGGATTAAGCTCGGTGAAATCATGGAAAACTTCTTCGACAAGAAATGTCTCCCAAGCGGCCGAAATTCGCGCCAAAATTACTTCAGCAGAAATTAAAGCAAAACAACTTGCCTTGGAGGAACAGCGAAGAAGAGAGGAGTTCGAAAAACAACTGGAGGTTAAAAGGAAACTTGAACTTGTCCAAGATGAAGCTCAAAGGCTAAAATTCATGGCTGAAGAAAGAAGAAAGACTCAGGAAGCCAAGGACGAGGCTGCACGCCTCGCAGCAGAAGCAGCAGTGTTACAAAAGGTACAAAATGAAGTTAATGATCCGGAAGCTTTGTCTAATCGATTGCTTGATTTTGAGGATGATTCATTGAAATTTGTTCCATCATCTGATCTTGATGAACCGTTAACAATAATTCCTCCACTACTCCCTGGTTTGTTGCAAGGAACTGGAGCAAATCATGGAACTGCATTGCCACCTGACAACCCTACAAAAGTTGTTACACCTTCACCTTTGTTACAACAGCCAAAGTCAGCTGTTTCATTTATTGCACCTCAGGGCACGAAAAAACCTAATGAAACATTGCCTTTGTATCACTCGTGGATTGGAGATTTACAAAGTGGAGTACAGCATCCAGCTTTAACTAGTACGGACAACCGAAAAACAACCATTTGTGGTCATTCTACTCGTGACTCTCTTCCAAAGTTACGCCTAAGTAAGTTTGATGGTGACCCTTTACACTGGTCTGATTGGTCCTCAATGTTTAAATCAATTGTTCATGATGCTAATCTGTCCCTTAATGGCAAAATGCAACATCTTCAGAACTCTGTTATTGGTAAAGCTAAGTCTGCAATTGAAGGATATGGATACAGTGGAGATTCCTACTATGAAGCACTGAAAGAACTGGAATCCAGATTTGGCAAACCTTCCCTTGTTGTGAAAGTCACACTTGACAAACTAAAAAAAACAGCTCGATTACAAAATGACAAACCTCAAGAAGTGAGAAATCTGTCAGATGTTGTGTCAACTACTGTGTGGACATTTAAGAAGTTTGGATATGAAAGTGATCTGAAAGCAGAAGCTAATGTTTCCCTTGCCGTTGACAAACTGTCCCAGGAGCTCAAAATCAAATGGAAGGACAACACCAAAGCTACCAAACTGGAACGACCTAGTCTTGATGACTTCAGTGTGTGGTTAAAAGGTCAGGCAGATATTTATGATGATTGTTGTTACCCAAAAATGTCAAGTAAGTTTCCATTCCAACCTCATAAGAAACCTCGGTCTGGTGGATCAAATGGAATGACTGAAAAACAGAACACTTTCTCAAGTAACATTTCACCTCGCCCCAGGCCAACAAAGTCCTCTTGCATTATGGGTGATGGGCAGGAACACAAGTTATCTTCTTGTCCCAAGTTTAAGGCTCTAAGTGTGGAAGAACGCCTAAATGAAGTACAGAAACATAAGTTGTGCTTTTGTTGCCTCAGTCCTCGACATTGGCTTAGCAATTGTTCAAATCAAAAACAGTGTGGTGTAAATGGGTGTACGCGATCACACAATGCTCTGTTGCACAACTTGAGAAATGTTTCGGTGGAAAGCAGTGTGCAGTGTCTGCTATTAACCCAGTAGCACAAGCCGAAGTTGGTTCGTCTACTGAACATTCTAACACATCTCACAGAAGCAGTCACACCTCTGTTCTGTTACAAGTAGTACCAGTAACCCTCTATGGTCCAAAGGGATATTTCAACACATATGCTATGCTGGACACAGGAAGCACTTGCAGCTTGCTGTTAGTAGATGTTGCTGGAAGACTTGGTTTGGATGGTCCTTTGGAAAGTGTGGTCTTAAATGGAATTCAGAAAACATCTGAGCTTATGACAAAGCGTGTTAATGTACAAGTCAGCCGATTGAATGACTTTGGTACCCAATTTGATGTGAATGGAGTTCTTGTAGTTGATCACCTCAATGTGCCAGAGAAGAAAGTGAAACTTGATGAGCTACAAGAAAGATGGCCACACCTATCAGACTTGGAGCTGACTGAAGTCGCTGGGACTCAAGTCACTTTGCTCCTTGGTAGTGATGTCCCGGAACTTATTGTTCCCCTGGAAACTCGACATGGTCCAAAGGGTTCCCCTGTTGGTGTTCGCACTAGGATTGGATGGACTGTTACTGGTCGCTTACCTGGCCATATTCAAGAATGTGAATCTGTTTGTAAAGTTCATGTGGCGACTCCGGATGAGGAACTCAATGACACCGTAAAAACTTGGTGGCGAACAGAGAACTTTGGTTGTCGTTATGACAATGATACCCAGCGCTCAGTTGAAGATGAAAGAGTCATGAAATTCTTGAATGAAAGTACACGTAAGGTGGATGGTCGTTATGAGGTTCCTTTGATTTGGCGTGATGACAAAGTCAAACTTCCTGACAATTTTGCTGCAGCTGCTCAACGTCTGAATTTTCTGGAGAAGAAGCTTAATCGTAATCCCGAGTTGGCAGAAAGATACAGGAAAACTATTGACATGGATATGGAAAAGGGATACATCAAAAAGCTTACTAAGGAGGAAGCAACTGCACCAGCCATGCACAAATGGTACCTTCCTCACCACCCTGTTCTGAACCCCAAGAAACCTGAGAAGGTTCGTCGAGTATGTGATGCCACTGCAAAGTTTCAAGGCTCATCATTAAACAGCCAACTTCTTAGTGGCCCAGATTTGCTGAACAACCTTGTTGGAATTTTCATGAGGTTTCGAGAAGAAAAGGTTGCGCTTTCAGGAGACATTGAAGCGATGTTTAACCAAGTTGCTGTCCCAGAAGAAGATCAAGCTTCCCTTCGATTTCTGTGGCGTCAATCTCCTGAATCATTGACAGAAGTCTACCAGTATGTGCGTCACATATTTGGAGCCAAATGTGCGCCAACCTGTGCTAACTATGCTCTGTTGAGAAGTGCAGAAGATAATGAGAAGCAGTTTCCGAATGCTGCCTTTGCCGTAAAGCGAAACTTTTACATGGATGACCTTTTCAAGTCTGTTAAATCAAGTGATCAAGCTCTGGAACTGCAACAAGAACTTATTGAAATGCTAAACAAAGCAGCTTTTCACTTGACCAAGTGGATCTCTAATGAGACAGAAGTGATCGAGTGAATACCAGAATCGGAAAGAGCGCCCTCTATCAAGGTTGTGGAGGAAAGCATCGTAATGCCTATGGAACGTGCTCTTGGTGTCGTTTGGGATACCAGCTCAGATTGTTTTGTCTATGAAGTGGTGAAGAGAGACATTGCGGACACGCGTCGGAAGATTCTGAGCTTGATAGCATCCCTCTTTGATCCGATTGGATTTCTAGCTCCATTTCTGGTCAGAGCAAAAATCTTCCTCCAGCATGTGTGGCAGTTAGGTATTGGATGGGATGATGCACTGCCACCAGAGTTTCTAAAGGAGTGGTCCAAATGGCAGGAAGAGCTGGATGGAATCGCACAGTTTCACATTCCCCGTTTCTATCGTCACATACCAGACAACCCGTCTGTTATTGACCTTCACATCTTTGGAGATGCCAGTGAACAAGCATTTTGCGCAGTGGCTTATTTCAGATTCTGCTATGTCAGTGGAGCAGTGCGATGTGCATTTGTTACAGCGAAGACTCGGGTAGCCCCGAAGAAACCCTTGAGCATCCCAAGGCTTGAACTGCAGGCTGCTGTTTTGGGTGCAAGATTGGCTGCTGTAGTGATTAAGGAACATGATTACATCATTGATTCCACCTATTATTGGACAGACAGCAGTACTGTGTTTCAGTGGATTCGTGGAGTGTCTAAGCGCCACCCCGCCTTTATTGCTAATAGAATTGGAGAGATCCTGGACAGCACCGAACCCAACCAATGGAACCACTGTCCTGGACAGATAAATCCTGCAGATGATGGCAGCAGGGGACTTCCAGTGAGCTCTATTACTTCTGGGAGTCGTTGGGTAAATGGCCCTGCCTTCTTACACTTACCTGAAGAGAGATGGCCAAAGGGAAATGCAAAGCTTGAAATTCCCAAGCCGTCCGATGATGACCCACAAGCCCAAGAAATGGCCATTACTTGGACTGGTGTGGTGAAAGGTTCAAAGAACGATTTCTTATCTCCAGCGAAATACTCATCTCTAACAAAGCTTCTCAGAGTAACTGCTTACCTGAAACGGTTTATATATAACTGTAAGCACCCCAAATCTGAACGTCACATTGGTTCTTTGTTGGTTGAAGAGATGGAGCAAGCTCGAAAGTTTTGGATCTGCGTTGCCCCAGCAGAATCCTTTCCTCAAGAAGTTGCAGTTCTCAAGTCGAAACAGCATGTTTCAAGCAAGAGCAAATTGGTATCTCTCTCACCATTCCTTGATGGGCATGGAATCATTCGTGCAGGTGGTCGAATTGAGAGAGCCGATATTCCATTTTACAGTCGTCACCCTGTGGTACTAGCACCAGATCATGAGTTGACCCGTCTCATCATCATGAACTGTCACGAGAAATTGAAACATGAAGGAGTGGACCAAGTACGAAATGAGTTGAGACAACAGTATTGGATCTTACGCTGTCGTGCTACAGTGCGAAAGATCCTTCATCAGTGTTCTTACTGCAGAAGGCGAAAAGCGAAACCAGAAGCACCCTTGATGGCAAGTCTACCATATGATCGCTTAAGTGTTGCACCACCATTCTCGAAAGTTGGCGTGGATTTCTTTGGTCCTCTTAAAGTGAAGCATCTTAGAAAAGAGAAGAGATATGGTTGTCTCTTTACTTGCTTGGTGACTAGAGCAGTTCATTTGGAGGTTGCATTTGACTTGTCAACCGATTCCTTCATCATGTGCCTTAGGCGGTTTATGGCTCGAAGAGGTAAACCAACTGTGATTTACTCCGACAATGGAACAAACTTTGTAGGAGCAGACCGTGAGTTACGTGAATGCATCGATGGCTGGAACCAGCATAAGATCGGCAGTGAGTTGAGCCAAGAGGGAATTCAGTGGGTATTTAACCCGCCTGCCGCACCTCATATGGGAGGTGTATGGGAGCGCCTCGTACGATCATGCAAGAAAGCCCTTAATGTTGTTCTACAGAAGCAAGTTCTTACTGATGAGGTGTTGCTTACCGCCTTTGCTGAAGTGGAATGGGTTGTGAACAGTCGTCCGCTTACTGAAGTCAGCTCGGATGTGGATGACCTTGAAGCTCTGACACCGAATCATTTCCTCATTGGAAGAGGATCTCTCAACTTACCGCCCGGTATCGTTGACGACAAGGAGTTGTCAAGTCGCAAACGTTGGCGACAAGCGCAAGTGGTGGCAAATCATATTTGGAGTCGTTGGTTAAGAGAGTACCTACCTGGTTTGATTACTCGAAAGAAATGGACTCAACCTACTGTAAATGTCAAGGTCGGAGATTTGGTGTTAGTGGTTGATCGGGCAGTTTCAAGAGGTTTCTGGCCCCTTGGCAGGATCGTAAAAGTCTTTCCTGGACTTGACAGTATTGTAAGATCAGCAGACGTGAAAACGAAGTTTGGAGTAATGAGACGCCCTGTGACAAAACTTGCCGTCCTTGAAGAGCGTTCGACCAACTAAATCGGGCGAACACGGGGGGAGGATGTTACCGCCGAAGAACAGTATTTTATTTTTGTTTTATTTTGATCGTGACGTTTCGTGTCAATGACATGAAGTAGCTTGCAAAACTTTGTAACCACCCGGACGGACTCACGTGGAACTGATTTTGTAAAACTTGGACGTGTCTTTGGTTATCAAAAAAGTGTTAAAATCAAATTTGTTGTCGTTATGCGAGTTCATTGGGGACTAAAGAAGTAGCGGCAACACGAGTCTTAACACAGCAAAATAGATGACGACTCTGACGAAAATAACTTCCCACCCTTTTAAGATGATTTTATCATCTATACAAGAAAATGATGGAAGAGAACGCCTACGAAGCTTTCAAATCTCTTTACTTTATGAGTTTTCCTCTTTGAAAAGATAAGCTAAAATACGACATAATCTCCTCTATAACTGGGTTAAAGTTAAATTGTCATGAAAACAATTCAAAATAGAAATGAACTGAAAATTCGCTACAAAGCGTAAATTGGAAAAGCGAAAACCGGACATTAATCGATCAGAATTGAAATATGTAAAGTTCAAACTGGAAAATTTGATTAACTTATTTTGGTTTCTTGTGGCGGATACGAGGACACTGCGGGGGACTGGGGAGAGGGGACATGGGGTGGGGTCGGTACTTTTCATTGACAAAGCAACAGCGATAATGATCAGTTCAGTGTTATTTAAAACAATTCTTGTATTGTAAATTGATGGAAATAAAATACGCTCCTCGGATAGGAGAAGTATCGTCAATTTCTAAGGAATCCGTCATATTTTTTTACATTGGTCATTTTCCTTCTACCTGTCATCCTAAACCTCGTCACCTATATGCGTCACCCCAAAGATAACTCATTTTTGTGAACGTGCTCTTTAAAATTTGTTAATATCCTATAATTCGACATGTTTCAACAGGTACATTCCAGTCACTCATTGCCCTTGTGATGATTATAATGTGCATGAGAGTGAAGTTCCCTTTCAGTCGGAGCAAGATATCGTCTGAGCACCAATACGCGATGCACTTCTTTCTCATTTTTTTGTTGGTTTGCCTGGGCGCTCCAGCCACTGAAGGTATGGTATCTACTCTCAGCTGCATTCTCTGAATATAAACCTTAATTCAACTTCTCACGGCAAGCTCAGGCATTTTTATGTCTTGTTGATCAGAGAAGAAGCGAACTGAAAGATGGGGGAGGGGCGCACAGATCAAGGAAATTGAGAATTAAATCTCTTCCTAAAGCAATCAACATGTCCATTCCTAGGATATCGGCTGCGCATTCAGTTAAAACTTTGTAAGTGCGATCATTTTGAAGAAAAAGTTTTTTTATTCCTTTACAGCACTCGGATTCAAGGCCGGAAAAGAAAACGTAACAACAAGCTCACCAGGGCTGTTCGGTTGTAAGAAGATTTACTTTCAAACGCCATTTTACGGCGGACAGCAAGTAACGGTTCTCGCCTCAATTGGCCATAGCGTGAAGAGCCAAACCCCTCGGAACGGCGCTGCAGTCTGGGTAGAAGATGTTAAAGCGAGTGAATTTACAATCTGTGTTTTAGAATTTGCCAACGGTTCAAATAAGTCCATTGAGGTAAACTATCTCGCGTTTGAAACGAAACCCCATGGATCTCAAACTGGCACCGCATCCTTAAACTCTTGGACAACTGGAACGGAATGCAAGAGGATCGATTTCCAGCAGGTTAGAATTTTTTTGTTAAGTGGTTTAGAAAGTAAAGAGATATATAAAAAGTTTATGAAAAAGGAAGCCCCGATTGTGGATGTGGATGTTAGAAAGAAAAAATACAAAATACAAAATATTACTATCGTCAGTTAACACTAAAAAATGATGATTGCAGTATTCGAATTACCCTTATCAGTATCTCTGACAAAAGATGAAGAAATGGTGTGTAGAAATTCCTCAAAAATGAACAAAAGACAAATAATGAAATGCCAAAAAGTTGCCAAATATTGGCAGAAACTGCGTAAAACGGTTTGCCAGTCTTTTTTCTGTGCAGAATTTGTCAAAAAATTGCTAATGTTTTTTAAAGGAATTAGTGTGGAAAAGAGCTTTCCTTTATGTAACGAGGTTGTTTAAAGCATCAAAAGCGCCGGTCTTGGTTACCAAGGCGAGGTATTTAGCGTAAAATAACGACTCCGAAAACGAGAGTTTGCGTGATCGTTCACTGGTGCGACAAAAAAAGAAAACAAAAGTGACCTTTTAATCATGTTGCAAAATCATTGCCGCGATCTACGGAGCTAAAAACAAGTACAAGTCTTTTTCAAAGCGAAAATGAAGTTTCTCCCTGCTTTGAACTGAAGTACAACTTTTTAGAGAGATATAAGAAGCCGCTTACGATTCCGAATACCAGAAAACGACAAAATCATAACGGCTTGGACAAGAAAATGGCCGAAACAAACAAAGGAAAGCCGCAAGGCAAAGTTCAGCAGCCGAAGAAGCTCCAGTGCCAATTGTGTCATATGTAGAAGACGAAATGGCAGCTTTCAAGGCGAACATTACCTTACCAACTACTAAGAAAAGCAGAGCTACAGTACAACGTTCATTTTGGGTATGTAGGCCATCCAATAAGGGTCACAATGTTCCAGTTAAGAAACCATCATCAAATATCTTGTATAAGACGGTTCCTCTCGGCTGAAATACACTTGAAAAGTAGACGAAAGATATCGCCTCAACCGTGTCCTTGGATGGCAAATTCACAAACTCAAGCGGCCGTAAAACCGTCTTACTCAAAGCCTACGCGACGACTTTCATCCGCTTAGAATCTCGGAGCTGTAAGGTCACGCTAACCCAAATTCAACTGCAAGTTACAGCCTCTGGAGAAACGACGAAGGATGTCAAACAGGCTGGCTGGGTTTGCATCTAGTGCAACTTCTTAACTCGGGCATCGTTTAACAACTCCCCAGTTAATATTTCTATCAACATGCAATATGGTACAATGGCAGTTCTCGGTAAACTTTTCTGCTAGGAGAAATATATCTTGTTTCGTACTCGTTAGTGGAAAATGGCGCTATATAAATGTATATTTATTTATTTATTTTATTTATTGTTCTTTCGAAGAACTTGAACACTGAAAATTTAGCTGGTATTAAAATTTTAATTTCAGTGTAAAAATATTCCTTGCTTAAAACTGTTTGCTCGACGTTGTTGAATACCAGTCAGTGCTTTCTCGCTTCGCTTTCTCGAGCTCGCTTCTCTTCGCGATTTGTGCGATATCAGTTTCTCGCGTGAAATTTAACGTGGAAATCACGAGTCAGGCAATCAATTTTCTTTACTGAAAATTGTCAATCATTTGTCCTTTTAAAACGTGACTTGTGCAAACGCTAACCATCAAAATATAGCGTGATTGCTCAGCAGAAAGTATTCGAAACAAATAGCATCAGGGGATGAATATCTAAATACAGAATATTTCTCAAGAAAAACGCTGAAAAGCGGCCTCTCTTGAAGAGAAGTTGCCTCAAGTAGAACAATTGCCTTGTAATTCGAATAAAGTTGCCCAGCAACATAAATAACGCTAAGCCTGAACAGAAAACTGTTTCAATGGAATCGAAAAACATGAGTAAAATGTCACTATGTTGAAAATTGTTGAAATTAAACAGCGTTTTTAATTTATCAATTGAGACTAACTACAGAGATTATTTTTCCTCGTCAAACGCGAATATTCCTAATGCAAAAGATCAAACCGATTAACGATAAGCTGATTAGTAGTTTTCGGATTTAAGCGAATTGTTCCCTTTTTGAATAATTAAAATATCCTGGGCGGACTCTGATTGTGAAAATTTTTACACTTTCTGCGGCGTGTAACGTGTTGCGTGACTACTGTTAAATATTAATTTATCATTTGGGGCATTTTGTATTTTTAAAATGTCTGTAAGTTGAAGAACATTTGATGGCTCAAACAAGCATTCACGCATTCTCTCATTATCCTCTCATTATTCTCTCATTATTGGTCATTTACATATTCACTGATCTGTTCATGCGGTCATTCACCCAGGCATGCACTCGCTTAATTTACTAATGTCAACTTCTCTCATTATTTCATTTCAGCGGTTTTCTACTCCTCCAACCATATTTGTAACTGCGAGTCACCAATTTCCCAAGAGACCTCAAGATGCCATGGCCGTGTGGGTGGAGGAGTTGCGCGTGGACAATTTCAAATTTGTCTCAGAGAAGCAAAGATTTTCGATGGACCCCATAAAGGGATAAAGATAGTGAGTAAATTTAAATTTCGTTTTCTGTCAGTTGTCGTTCTAATAAACTAGGCTCTGCCAAAGATATGCACTTCATCAAAGTTGAATACAAACCATAATGACCCCTGACTAAAGAACAGTATTCTGAAATATTTACATGCGTTACGGTGTTCAAAATATATCAGAGGTCAACTTCCTCGTGCCTGCTCAAAATTACTCTTATGCGTTGGTTAAAACAATCCTCAGTTAATAAGTTGAAATAAAATGGCATATTTTTATTTCTTTAATAATTGTCAGGTTTTATCTACAATTTCTTTCCTTTTTTTCTGCAGCATTGGATGGCATTTACAAATCTGAGTGTTGACAATTTTACCATAACCGACAGTCTCGTGTTTACCAATACAAACTCACCATCTGATCAGGATAACTACGCTTTGTGTCAAGTAAGAATAATTATTGCCAGCCCGCGGCATCATTGTTTCTTATCTAAATCCTCTTAATAATAGGACACACATATAAAATAGGGGTTCTGGCACAGTGGGTAGCAAAAGGACAACAAACGTCCGAAAAAAGCCCCCCAGTTCCTTCTCCTCAGACTAAAGCTTCGGAGAAGGAACTGGGGGGCTTTCTTCGGACGTTTGTTGTCCTCTTGCTACCCACTGTGTCCAGAACCCCTATTTTATATGTGTGTGTGTGTGTACTGTGCCAGAACTGTGTGTGTAACGCAACAGCAAAGCGAAAAAGCTGGTCCATCGTCCGTAATAAATATGCGCGGATGTGCCCTTCACTTGTATATACAAAACTGTGCCAGAAAAATTTTCCTATTGGAGAAGTGCATGCTCAGTGTATACTGCGCCGACATGGCTGCCGCAAGATACTCGTCCGATGTTCTGCAAATGTTCTACGGCCCAATACCGAGGGAGGAAAGAATAAACCTTCCCGAGCCGTTGACATATGAGGTTCACGCATTATATGACGGGTTTCAAATATCCCAAAACAATTTCCAAGAATGGCTCCGTGTGTGGAGAATGGCAATATCCGAAAGGAACCCAAACAATAGAGATCTTTTGAGGTTCGCAAGAGAAAACAAAGAAAAGATCACCGATTTGGTCAAACAAGAAACTCTAAGGTTAAATAGCGTTAAAGTAAGTTTCGGGTTACAAGTGAAGTTCTCAATAGAAAGAAACGACGAAACGCAATTCATGGAGCATTATTTCAAAGAAGACGAAACGCACGTTTTCAAAAAGAATGGAGAGGACCTGATAAGACAAAAATTTGACGAATTCATTGAAAACGCAAAAGGAGAAATAGAGCACTGGTCCGAGATGGGATCAGGATAGGCGGTTGAAAGGATACAGGTCGCGTACGTGAATGTTGCGCGCTATCAGCCACTTCGCGGACGGACCTATTTGCCTCTTCCTGCCAAACTGGCGAAAAAGAAGGCAATTGTCAACGTGAAAAACATGGATAATAAATGTTTGAAGTGGGCACTCAGAGCCGCTTTATTCCCTCCAAAAGATGGAAAAAACCCGCAAAGACCAAGCAAATATCCGGTCAATGACGGTATCAACTACGCAGGCATCGATTTCCCAACACCGGTAAAACAGATAGAAAAGCTCGAGGCCCAAAACCCGAAACTCGCAATAAACGTATTTGGCTGGGAAAACGATTGTGTGATCGTGCACCAGATAAGCAAAAAACAAGCCAATTTGCCGCGGATAAACTTGATGTTAATCGAGTCAGGGGAAATCCAGCACTACTGTTTCGTAAAAAGAGAAAGCGCTTTGCTATTCGATCAGACCAAGTATAAAGGCGCAAAGCACTATTGCATGCTGTGCTTGACCGGTTTCTCAAGAGCAGACTTGCTCGTGGATCGCAAAAAATATTGCAACGGTGTCAACGGCAGGCCGACAAGGATCGTGATGCTGAAGAGGGGCAAAACATACTTTCTTTCCAAAACTTCAAAAAACAGATGAAGATGCCTTTCATTATTTACGCGGACTTCGAAGCTCTTGTCAGAAAGATTCTGGGCTGTGAGCGTGAAAGAACGCAAACAAGCTACACAGAGAAGACCGAAAAGCACGAGGCATGTGGGTACTCATACATGGCTGTGAGAAGCGACGGTAAAGTGGTAGGTTCAAATACTTACAGGGGCGAAAACGCGGTGGGAACGTTTTTAAGCGACATTCTGCAGGAAGAGGTGAAAATAAGAGAGAGTTTGGCAACACCAAAAACGATTGATATGACGGCCGAAGACTGGGAAAAATTCAAAAACGCAAAAGACTGCCACGTTTGTAACAAAAGTTTGATAAAAGACGAGTTCTTAGACTCAATGTCCATCTGGGACCATGACACAGGGAGCTATTGCGGCCAAAGTCACAAACGTTGTTATTACGCGGCGCTCAAAAAAATAACATTTGTTGGGCCAAAAAGAGAAAGAAAAGAAAAAGATAAAATTGACGAATGGATTGCAAAAAATCAGGAAACATGTTTGTTCTGCGCAGAATCTTTGATGAAGAAAAACTTCAGAGACGCTGTAAAGGACCATTGTCACATAACGGGCAGGTACCGCGGAGCCGCGCACGCCGAATGCAACAAGAAACTGCGAATTAACCCGAAGACTGACCCAATACCAGTCGTATTCCACAACCTGAGGGGCTACGACGCGCACCACTTGATGCAAGCGATGTCGAAGCTGGAGAAAGAGGTCAAATGTGTCGCCAACAACATGGAGAAATATATCACATTCTCGGTCGGTAATCTTCGTTTCATCGACAGCTTGAACTTTTTGCAAGGGAGCCTTGATTTACTTGTAAGAGCGACACCGAAGGAGGCTTTGAAAAAAACATCAACGATTTCGAAAGGCAGCGACCTGCTTTACAAAAAAGGGATCTATCCTTACGAGTACATGGACTCAAGGGAAAGATTCAGCGAGACAAGGCTTCCGGACAAAGAGAAGTTTTACAGCAAGCTGAACGACGAGCACATAACAGACGAAGAGTACGCGCACGCGCAGGCTGTCTGGGAGTATTTCGAATGCAAAACGCTGGGCGATTACCACGATCTTTACGTGAAAACGGACGTCGCGCTGCTGGCGGATGTTTTTGAGAACTTCCGAAACCTGTGCCTTGAGCAGTACGGGCTGGATCCGGCTCATTATTTCACGTCGCCAGGCCTTTCCTGGGACGCGCTCCTGAAAAAGACTGGGGTCGAGCTTGAGCTCTTCACAGACTACGAAATGCATCTCTTCGTGGAAAGGGGAATGCGGGGCGGAATCTCCATGGTGAGCAACAGGTACGCCAAGGCAAACAACCCGCAGGTACCGGGCTACGACCCCAGCAAGCCAAAAAAATACCTCCTCTGTCTCGACGCAAACAACCTTTACGGATGGGCGATGAGCTTGCCTCTGCCGATAAGAGGTTTCAAGTGGAAACGCGAGTTGCCCACAGAGGAGGAGATTCTTGGGATGAAAGAAAACGCGAAGAAGGGGTGCATTCTCGAAGTCGATCTTGAATACCCTGCAGAACTGCACGAGGAGCACAACAGCTATCCCCTGGCGCCGGAGAAAAAGGCCGTAAAAAAGGAGTGGATGTCGGACTACCAAAAGGGGCTGATGAAAGACCTGGACCTGAAACCCCCGGACAGCAAGAAGCTGCTGCTAACGCTTCATGACAAAAAGAACTACGTCGTGCATTACAGAAACTTGCAGTTTTATCTGAAGCAGGGCATGAGACTGAAGCGTGTGCACAGGGTGCTGGAGTTCGAACAAGAACGCTGGATGGAGCCTTACATCCGGATGAACACAGAGTTCAGGAAGAAAGCGAAGAGCGTCTTCGAACAGAACTTTTACAAGCTCATGAACAACTCCGTTTTCGGCAAAACCATGAAAAACCTGCCCAATCGCGTTGACATAAGAATAGTGCGCAGCAACGAGACGGACAAAATAAGGAAATTGATCGCCAGCCCTTTGTACTCAAGGCATGTTTTATTTTCTAACGACATGGCAGGAATCGACATGCGAAAAAGCAAGCTGCTTCTCAACAAGTCGGTCTACATGGGGATGACGATCCTTGACAACAGCAAGATCCTGATGTACGACTTCTTTTACAACGAGCTTAAAAAGCAGTACGGCTCGAAGTGCGAGCTCTTGTACACGGACACCGACAGCCTTCTTGTCGAGATCGAAGCTGATGACGTCGACGAAGACATGAAAAACAACATGGGCCTTTACGACACGAGTGACTACCCGAAGGACCATCCACTCCATTCGAACACCAACAAAAAGGTCTTGGGCAAGATGAAAGACGAATGCGCAGGAACCCCCATCGCAGAGTATGTTGGTCTGAGACCGAAAATGTACTCCATCTTGAAGGCGGACGAAAAAAATATTAAAAAAGCGAACGGCGTGAAAAAGAACGTTGTCAAGAAACAAATAACGCATGAACAGTACAAGGAAACGCTTTTCGGTGCGAAGCAGCAATGGCATGGAATGAACATTCTTCGAAGCGAGGGACACGAGATCTACGGTATGCATCTTAACAAAATTTCGCTTTCGCCATTTGATTCAAAGCGATGGATAGGTGACGATGGTATCCATACAAAAACTTACGGGTACACCTGCATGGATATATTGTCAACATTAACAGATGACGAACTTAGAGGGTTGGAAGCCGAAGTTTCAAAGTTGCTCTGGGGGTAACTGTGTGTTCGGAGGAACAACCAGCAGCTCTTCGCGCACGAAGCCGCGCTTGGGCCCGTCTCGCAGATAGTAGAGAACGGGCTGATCCGGTTTGGAAAAAGATCTTTCAATGCCGAAAACTTTCAAAGACCAGATTGGGTCCGTTGTTCTTTTCACGCCCCCTTCAAGCTCGCCGGGCTGGTAGAGATAACGAACTTGGACAAGAGGGGGGAGGATTTTTTCGCGTTTCCCAACAGGCCTCGTATAAGGTGTCGACGGCCTCGTATAAACAGATTTTTTTTCTTTGATGGCGACGGCGGGCTTCTCGCCGATAAGGTTTGTGACCTCGTTGTTCAGAGCCGAAACAACATCAGGAAGTCTTTTCACCCAGGCCGTGGACCGCTTGCCCTCAGGGAGAAGCATTTCCACGGCGTACTGGTGGCCGAACAAGCGCTCCGCCAGGGTGCGGTTGAAACGTTCGAAAATGGCCTGGTCGCGGTGAATGTCAACGCGCCCGCGCCGGATGAAGGTTTTGTGCTTGTCCATTTCTTTTGTGACAGCGCCCATGAATTCGCGCCCGGGATCAACCTGCAGCATTTCAGGCCATTCGAGAGGCGAGCGCTTGTAAATCTTCTGAAGGGCCTGGGCGACCTCATCAGAATTCTTCGAAGTCAGGGGTTCGGCCTCTTTGTAGCGGCTGGCCACGTCGACAACGGTGAGAGCATATTTATAAACTTTGCGGCCGCGAGGGAGCTTGTCGTGCGGCAGAAAAAGAAGGTCCGCCTGATGGACCTTGTTGGGCGTGGGAACGTCGAATTTCGGCCGAGGAATCCGCTTCGGCGCGGGGAGGTATATCTGCCAGAGCGCTTGCCTGATCAGCCACTTTGTTGCGGCATCTTCAAGTACCTTGGCGGCCTCGGCTAATTTTTTGATCTCGGCGATTCCTTTCCAGTAGCCCCCGGGGCCGTAGTAAATCTTCGCGAGTTTGGCGTCCATATAAGTAAGGCGTAAAAAAGTTTAAAGGAACCGGAAAGCCGCGTAGCCCAGAGCGAGAGCGCCGGCGCCCACGAACGCGAGTTCACCGTTTTTCTGCTGCTCGCTTGGCTGATAGAAATCTGAGAACTTGGGCTCCTTGGGGGGCACCATCTGTTCGTCAGGATGCGCCTGGTTTTAGAGTTTGAAGACGTAGTCCGTGTTGGTGAAGTTCTGCTTGGCCTGCTCCTTCGTTTGCGCGTTGGTCGAGATCCAGTCGAGAAGCTGGGTGCGGTCGCGCGTGTATTTGGCATAAGCCGCTTGATAATCTTCGAGAGCTTTGTCGTGGCGCTTTTTTTCTTCAAGCGCGGCTTTGTCGCCCACGCCGAGCGCCCTCGCCAGATAATTGCCGCCGATAAAAGCCGTGGCGTTCAACATAGCTCCGCCAATCATGATCGCGATGCTCGCCATGGTTGTATATTATCGGAAGATTTTTTTTTTAAATCGTTGATTTCAAACGCTGTCGGGGAGGATTTTCTGGTCCTCGAGGTACTTTTTGAGCGCAATGCTGCCCGTGATGACGGCGGTGAACTTCATGTAATTCATAAAGCTGCTGCTGGCATCGGAAGTGAAATTCTCTTTCACAACCTTTTTCGCGGCCCAGCCGATGTCCGCGGCTAATCCCGTGAGAGTTGCGTCGTCAATGACGGTCTTGACAAGCTTGTTGTCGGACATGGCGCGTTCGATATAAAGAAAGAGCGAAAGTTCAAAACAAAATTAATTGGGGGTTTCTGTCTTTTCAACCTCTTCCGTGAATTCTTTGATTTTATCTTCAATTTCAATTTCTCGCCTGACCTCTTGTTTTATTTTTCGCCGCCTTTCTCCCTCTTCAACAAGCATTTCGTCGGTAAGACGTCTCACTATCGTCCAAGTCTTGACGGTGAAATCGGCCCAAAAAAGCGTAATCCCTCCGATTGCTGCCGTATAGATGAGAACCTGCGCAAGGCTAGGCATCGTGATATAAATCACACGCAAATGTTCAAAGCATTTTTTTTAATCCTCTTGGCAGTGTCGCGCGAGAAGGTTCTGGCTCGGCGCTCGCGGGCTCAGGCGCGGGCTCAGGCGCGGGCTCCGGCGTTTTGAATTTGTCGAACGCGTGCTTGGCCATTGGCTTGAGCTCTTCACGTTTGTAATAGATTCTGAGCAGGGAAACGCCTATGCCGCCAATACCAATCCATTGGTTGGCGCTGAGGCCAAAAAGGCCGCCGCTCTTTGGGCTTTCGCCTTCTGTAGTTGGAGTTGGCTCAGGGGCCTCTGGGGCGGCTTTTGCTTCCTTTTTTTCAACGCGATAAGCCTCGGCCGCTTTCTTCTGTTCTTCCCGGGCCAGCCGCGTTCTTTCAGCAACCATTTTTCCAGCAGCCACACGCTTGGGGTTTTTCACGCGCTGCGTGGTTGCAGTCGGAGTCGTCGCTTGCTGTGTGACATCGGCGGCAGGCGCTGCCTTGATCTCGACCTGAGGCGCAGTGACGGCAGGTGAGCTCTCGGATTGTTCGGTTGACATTCTGAAGCGAACCGTATTCTACGCAAATAAAAAAGTTTAATTGTTAACAATTTGTCAGCAAGACCTCAGCATTTGTTGATGAATGGTGACCATTTATTCTGCAGTTGCTGATCCGGGTACTTCATCAACGCCCTCAAGCAGATAGCCGTGTTCATCGCGAGAAGGGTGGATCTTCTCCGGCAACTGTGGACTAAAATCAATATGTTTTGTGGTGATCAGCGCCGCGTTGGCCGCGGCAAGAAACCGACCGCACTTCAAAGCAAGGTTGCCGGCCAGATTGAAGAGCTCTTTGTTCAAGATGTAGTCGTTTCTGAGCTCTTTTTGGTAAGCCTTGATGTCTTTGATTTTGACGGTCATTCCGACCACTTTGGTTGCAAGAAAATGAAGCTGTCGGCTTTGTCTTTGAGCCCACGTATGTCTCGTAGCGTTTGGTGAATTTCTCGACATCTTTGTCGCTCAGGCGCTTCACCTGCTCATGGGTTAGCTGCACTCCGATGGCCTCTTTGGCTTTGCCTGTGGGCACGAGCACGGCCAGCTTCTCGCGAAGAGCAGGAATGTCGGGGGCGGTTGGAACAAGGCCACCTGCGGGACCACTCGACGGCTCGGGCTCGGTTTGAAGAAGTTTCATAACTTCTTCTAACGCGGCGTCTTCTCCAGCCATTGTGCAAGGCTATATACAGCTTACATTTTTTTTATTCAAATAACTTTACCCCGTAGGGGTGGCGAAGCGCGAACACAAGATAAGAGAACTTTCGCTCTTTCAGCTTTGAAAGCAGGCCTTTGTACTCATCAGGGGAAAGCTCGCCGGCGTAATCGTCGAAGATGGCTTTCGTTGTCTTGGCCGAGGGGGTGTAAAAGAGGACGATCGCCGCCACGTTCTCCCGGAAGGAAGATGTTATGCCGGTCAACTTCTGGGTCAGCACCCACACGCCGACGCGCATATGCCTGGCAGAAAAGGCGAGATTCACCAGCTCGCCTGTGCGCCCTTTCACGTCTTTGGAGGCCGCGCAGTCGTCGAGGATTATGAGCGTGTTGGTGCCCGCGAAAAGCCATATCACGAGCTTCAACCACCTTTCCACGGCATGCTGCTCGCAGACTATCACATCAATTCTTGGATCGTTTTCGCCAAGCCGGTGGAAGGTCTTGTTGTGCGTGAACGTCGGGCAGATAAGCACGATGTAGTCGAACTTTCCGCGGAACGGGCCGTAGAGCTGGTCCACCACGAACCTCGATTTGCCAAAATTGGTCGGCCCCACGATCAGAGCGTTGAAGGGTATCTTGCTAGGGTCCATGTTATACTAACCCCTGTAAATCTAACATCTGTCTTTCCATAATGTTGAGCTGGGTGTCGGCGATGACGAATACGTGGCATTTCACGTCGTCTGATCCTTCGGTTTTACGCTCAATTTCCAGCTGGACCCCGTCCGTACTGTTCACAATCCGCGTGCCGCTGCCGTGCATTTCTCGGTTAACCATGGAGCGCATATCAATCACAAGCCCGAACTTATCACCGGTGTAAAACTTAGTCATATCCATGTGCTCCGTTTTATTTTTTTCTTTCACAAACACGTTGCGGGCCTCTTCCCACATGTCCTTGCCTTCGATGCCGTCGTTGTAAAGCATGTTGGGCGAGCCGTTGATCGTGACGTTGACTTTCGTCAGATCGGGGAAGATGAATTTTTCTGAATCTCTTTGGCCAGCAGTATACGGCTCTACAAACAGGAGGAGGAGGGCTTTTAGCGAAGTTCTTTGGGCGTTGACTTTGATGGTGATCCTCGTGTCAATGTCTTTTTTGAAGGTCACCTCTTTGTCATGCAACACGTGGTCGTAAAGGAACTCTTTGTCGTTGTAGTAAATACTCCGCGCCTCGTCTGCCAGAGTCTTGCTGCGGATCATTTTGTACTCGAGCTGTATATTTTTTAGCTTGTATTCCAGCTTGGTTGTGTCGGAACCTTTGACCACGTGCTTTGCTTCGGCAAGGGTTATTTCGAACATGAGGTCGTTGTAAAGGGCCTGGGGGTAGAAAACGCCGTGGTCGGTTAAGATCTGATGGTCCAGCCTGATCCGGTACTTTTTTCCGTATACTCCGTTCAGCTTGTATTCAACAGCGGCATCCACTTCTTTTTTCTTGTCTCCCTCGTCTGGGCAGATCTTGCACAGATCCTCGCTCTGAATCACTTCGAGAATCCTGTTGTCGCGCTCTTCCTGCGAAAGGAAAAGGTCTTCGAAAGTTTTGTAGATGTCGTACCCGACCGTGTCTTGCAGTTTTGTTCCCGCAAACTTCACGACCAGCCTGTCAACGAGCGCCCGCGTGACGTTCTTTACGAGGAAGTTGTTGGCTTCCCCTCCAGAAAGGTCGATGTCAAAGACAAGCGCTAGCGAGCCCGGCACCAGAACCTCGTTCTCGTTCAGCTTGGGCACGTAAACGTACAGATTATTGCCGGGGCTGGCTTCAGAGGGGTTAAAGGTGATTCGTTTGACCGCGTGCTCGGCCTTCATGGCGTGTACGGTCTTTTCGCTGTACGTCGGGCGAAGGTTCTCTGGAACAACTGACATTGTATAAATATCCCGGCGATTATTTCTAATTTGAAAAATAATAGGCTTGAAATATATCGCTATGGCGGAAGGCGGTGGCGAATTTGGCTACGAAGACCCGTACCTTGACAATCGGCTTGGCCACGATGATTCTGATAAAGGAAAAAAGGCCAACAAAACCCAACCTTTTCAGCCAGGCGCTGCGTCCACTCCCTACCAACCTGGCGCCCCCTACCATGGGGGCGAACAAACGGAAATGTCTTCTATGCGGCAAGAGAAGTCCGGCCTGCCTGACACTTCTTATACCAAGACATCCTTTGGGGGAGAAGAAATCCCCTTGATTGAAAGAACACCTTCAATCAGCGATCTTCAAAAAGAATGTTATTTGCGGCAAAAACTCAAAAAAGCTGTAGATATGATAAAAGACAAATTCCCAAAAGCAAACTTTGAAAAAGTCACAATTAGAAGAGGCACCGGAAAAATGAGGGAAAAATTGTTACTTTGGGGTCTAAAAAGGGTGAGTACAAGATTCTAAAAGATGATGAGTCAGGCTTCATGCAAAATTTTTTAGACAGCTTCAAAGATAAACTTGGGCCGAGGGCTGAACAAATTATAGCCGAAGACCGAGATACAATCATAGAACAACGTCAAAGACTGATAGAAGCTGAAAACCAACTAAAACAGGCGGAAACATTCTCTTCGCAAAGAGAAGAAAAAAAGAAAGAAGTGGAAGCCCTTAGACAAAAAATCGCGCAAACTGATGCTCAGATTGATGGCATTCAGGATAAATATGGTTCGAATCTTGATAGTGAAGCAGAGCTGCGTAGACTCAAACAGCAGAAAAAGAACTATCAAACCGATCTTGAAAACAAGAAAAAAGCTTTGGACTCGCTCACAAAAAAAGCAAGAAACGTGGAAAAAGAACAAGCCAAGGCTGACAGACTCATGGCCAGCCTCGCTGCAAAAGAAAGTGAAACAAACGCCATGGAAGAAAGGCTGAACAACACAGAAACGTTGGACGAACTGAAAGAGCAGGAAAGCGAGCTGCAGCGCCAAAACGCGGAAGACCAGGCAATCATCCAAGATGAGAATGCCTCGCCCTCTGAAACAGAAGCCGCAGAAGGCAGAGTGGCAGAAAGAAACGAAGAGCTTGCGCGTTTGCAAACTCAGATCGAGGAAAGGGAAAGGGGGCGGCCTCTCTTGGAAAGGGTCAAGGAGATCTTCAAAAAATATGGCGTGACATTGACCGCTATTCTTGTCGCCGCCGGGACCACAATCGGAGCTGTCATCGGGGTCCTCACCAGAGGTTTGAAAGCCACCGGCAAAGCTTTGGGAAATGGCCTCAAAAATATTGCCGCGAAACTTGGTTCTCTGCTGCCCGGGCTGATTGGCTCGATTGTGAGCTTCCTTTTCAAAGCCGCCGGCCAAGTTGTCGGGTTTCTGGCCGAGCACACATGGCTGCTCATTCTTGCCGCGGTGGCCTTTTTGTTCGAAAAATATTTTAAGAAGCAGCGTTAACCAGCGGGGCTCTACCCCGCGCCCCGGGGCTGTGGGGTGGAACCCCCCACTTACCGCCAAGCCATGAACAGCAACGCCGATAATCCAACTACACCGACAATGACAGCCGTTTTGTTAATTTCGTGCTGCGGTGTTTTATCCGGAGCCTCGAGTTCTATTTTTTGCGCCTGTGCTTTTTGAGTTTCGGACGAAGCTGGTTTCCTGTGGGGTGGAACCCCACGCACCGATTCGGCTGTTGCGGCTTTGTGTATCGGGTTGGACGGATGGCTGTTGGAAGGGTTGATTTTTGACGGGCCGCCTGCCATGATTTCGAGCCCAGCTTTTTTTGTGTCTGGATTTACCTCGTTGTTCACCCCCAGTTTCATCCCGGAGACCGCCTGTTTCAGCTTGTTGTTGTAACCGATCGTGCTTGCGGTGTTTATTATCATTTGCGCGGGCATGAGCCAGGCTATGGGGGCAACGGCGAGATTGAGCCTGACCTTCGCTTGATCCACCGCGAGCTGGTACCTTTGCACGCTCTTGGCCAAGTCGGGCTGTCTGATCGCGTCTTCCATCAGCACCGGGAACTCGCTCTGGGCTTCTCTTGCTCGGCCACCAGAACCGTGAATGCTGCTGCGGACGTTGACTTGTGCGCCCAAGATGCAGTAAACGAAAGCCTCTATTGACTGGTTGATTCTTGACAAGCCCGCCTGCGTCAAACCGTTCGCGGTGTTTGGCGCGAACCAGTCCGCTTGAGCATCAGAAGCGGCCCCCGGCTCGATGTAATAGATCAGGTTTCCTTGAATACCTTTCCCGCCTTCATCGCTGAATTTGTTCCATCCCGGATATTGGTAGTCAGTTTTCGTCGCGCCGCTCGCATAGACGTAAACGCTTCCCAGACCGTGGTTTTCTCCGTGCGTGCAGCGGAAATCGCTCGAGGGGTCTATACCGAACTCGTTGCATATCCTCTTGTACGAAGCAACGTCATAATGATTATTGTATTGGTTGAAAGGCGGATCTCCGGGCAAAGCGCTCATGCTCTGAATTCCTCCTAGCTGGTACAAAATTCGCCTGACCGTGAAATACACGTGGAATTTGTAGAAAGCTCTTATTTGCGGGGGGAGATTCATCCCGATGTCAAAGATTTCGCGAGAAACTCGGCACGCCTGTGTCGCGCAGAAAACCGCGAAGTTGAGCTGCTGCGGCCAATATTTCATGTCAGGTCCTCCTAACGAGTGTTTTGATTCGGTTCCAGACGTGTGTTTGAGTTTGGTGTCTTGAAATATTTCTATGAATTTCGTTGTGAAATGCTGGTCAGGCGTGACGTAAATTTGGATTGGGGCGTCGAATTTTTTTTTTCAAACTTTGCGCTTTGCCGTCGAAAGGTACCGCAGGGATGGGCAAGGAAACTTTTGAACCAAGCGGCGCCAGCTGGTAAGGAAACCCTCCAATGTCCCCCGAGCGCTTGTCTTCCAAACCGAGCGCCTTTTTCATTTCCTCGCTCCAATATTTTTTGTCTGAGCCGAAGACGCTTTGAAGCGAGCCTGGACCCTCTTTGAAAAAGATTTCTTCCGTTACGTTTTTTCGGTCGGTATTCCCCTGAGCAATGAAACGGGATCTATCGGCCTTGGGGAAATGTGCCACAAATTCTATCCATGCGTTTGACTTGGCTATTGCGTCTTTTATCACAACGTTAGGATCTTTCCACACATTCGCCATATTATTTGAACACAATTTTATTTGTTAAATATAAAATGGTTGTTCTCACTATTGTCACGCAACAGAACGGCGAGACTATCTATTTCGAAGACCCGATACCGAGAGTCGATTTCATGAAACTCATTTCGTGCAGTTTATACAACAGCTGGGACACTTTGAAAAGAGAAGGCTCGGCCACCTTGGGAGATAATAATGATGCCAAAAATGTCACTTTGCCAGTTGGTCAAGTACTCCCAGAGCATTACAATTTAGAAAGAATTGCACTAGAAATAGGCAATCTGTTCGCCAAATATGACTATAAGTTGGAAACAGAAATAAACCAACCTCGTGGCCAGCTTGTAATCAAAAATTCTGGGTTAAGACCGATAGAACTTGATCGTGACTTAGCCGGTTTGCTTGGTATTGCGCGAAAGCTGAAGTTTATAACCTTCGCAAAAAGGCTTTCATCTCCAACGTCATATTTCATTCATTGCGACTTGATCGATAAACAAAAGAATCTGTTCAATGGCAAAAGGTCAGATATCTTGGCCTCTTTTGATGTGAAAGGAAAGCCTTATGAAAAAGTAAGCTACCAGGCTTCTCCGCAACAGGTTTTGCGAAACTGCTCTACAGACCAGTCCATAAATAGCATCACCATTAACGTGAAAGATGAAAATGGCGAACTCTTTGATTTCAAGGGCTTGCCACTTCTTTTTGAATTAGAGTTTATTTGAACACAATTTTATTTGTTGAAATAAAATGGTTGTTCTCACTATTGTCACGCAACAGAATGGCGAGACAATGTATTTTGAAAAACCGATACCGAAAGTGCATTTCATGAAACTCATTTCTTGCAGTTTGTACAACAGCTGGGACACTTTGAAAAAAAGAGGAACAGCAACCTTGACTGGCTCTGCCACCGCAATTTTCTTACCAGGGCATTACACTTTAGAAAGTTTGGCAGAAAAAATAGACAGCATGTTCACCAAAATCGGTTATGATATGGAAACTAAAATGAATGAACCTCGTGGCATGCTTCAAATCGTAAATAAAGGGTTCAAGAGAGTTGTTCTTGACACAAATTTATCGAATTTTCTTGGTGTTAAGCCAAAGTTGCCCACTAAAACACTCGTAAAAAGGCTTTCATCTCCAACGACATATTTTATTCGTTGTGATTTGATCGACACAGAACGTTCAATGGCAAAAGGTCAGATGTATTAGCCACGTTTTATGTGAAAGGGAAGCCTTATGAAAAGGTGATCTACCTGGGTTCTCCGCAACAGGTTTTGCGAGACTGCTCTACAGACCAGTCCATAAATAGCATCACCATTTGCGTGGAAGATGAAAATGGCGAACTATTTGATTTCAAGGGCTTCCCTCTTCTTTTTGAATTAGAGTTAAATTAAATTTCTTTATATACGCAATGTCTTCGGCGAATCTGTTGCCACCAAGCGCGCCGCCTGCCGAGAATGAAAGAAGAATCTATCCAAGCCTTCCCGAAACGACAAATGCCGAGAATTTCCGGCTAACCGAGATAAGCAGAATTGAAAAAGAAATATCTGCTGAGGTCGAGCATTACACGCTTGTGTTGAAAAAATACAAAAAAGCCCGGAAAGCGCTTCACTATTCCGTGGTTGGCCTTGGCGCCTTCACAGCAGTTCTGTCTTCTGGAGCTGTCGCAACATCACTTACCGGTGTTGGAATTGTTGTCGGCGCGCCTGTTGCCGGGATAGCCGCTTTATCTGGCGCAGTTTCCACTGGCCTGTCCGTTGTCAACAAGAAGCTTGAACGCAAGGTTAATAAACACTCGAGAATCCACTCTCTGGCAATTGCAAAACGTGACTCGATAAACTGCTCTGTCTCACAGGCTCTTAATGATAATCGAGTTTCTGACACGGAGTTTCAACTGATCACACGTGAAATGCAAAAATATTGTGGTGCTCCCAACATTCCTTGCGTGACAGTTCTAGAACATTCTTGCGTTACCATAAGACATTTAGGTCTTAGAGGGGGATTTAGCAATACCCTCAATTGTAAACACGTGCCCTTGTTGAGAAAGCCGTTGTTGTTCGAGTGCTGAGTTGTTAGCAGAAAAAACGGAGTTTAGTTGTTATTAGTGTTCGTCTGTCTTGAACGCTAAATTAGTGACCCCGACGCGATCATGCCCGACGAAGCTGACATTCCGACACAACCAACTGCAATTGCTAATGCTGTTTCGCTGAAACTACCGGATTTCTGGCCGTCTCACCCTGAACTTTGGTTCGCACAAGCTGAGGCGTTGTTCACTGCTCAAAATATCACCCACGAAAAGACGAAGTTCGGTCATGTGGTTCGTGTTCTCCCGGCCCAATATGCCTCAGAAGTACGCGACATTATTTTACGACCGCCGGAAGCTCCTTATACGGCACTGAAAACCGAATTACAAAACCGTGTCTGCCCTTCCAAACGACAACGATTACAGCAACTCCTACACGTGGAAGACCTTGGAGATCGAAAGCCATCACAACTTTTACGGCATATGTTGAAGCTTCGTGGTGGTACAGTCGCCGATGCTGGCGAAGACGAGATTTTCCGTGAGCTTTTTCTGCAGAAACTTCCACTCACCGTTCGCACGGCTCTTGCGGTACACAAAGGTGCCAGTCTCAGTGAGCTCGCCGACATGGCGGACAATATGGCGGAGGTCCAAGGTCCTCAAGCACCGGTTTACCAAATACAGCACCAGGGTGATTCTGAGATTAGCGCCATTAAAACCGAGCTACAGAAGATCTGGCAAACATTGCAGTCGACCCCACCAGCCCGTGCACAACCACAGTCTCGCTCCCGCCCCGACATTTGTTGGTACCACGAGCGATTTGGCACGAAAGCTTTAAAATGCCGTGAGCCTTGCAAGTTTCAACAGCAACCGGGAAACTCGACTGCCAGTCGGTGAACGCAGCCCATGCGACTGGCACATCTCCTCTCCTTCGACTTTATGACAAGAATACTAAACTGAACTTTTTAATTGACACGGGAGCGGCAATTAGCGTGTTTCCGGCTGGACGATCAGATCGTTTCAAGAAAGGCGACGTCACATTACGAGCTGCGAATAACTTTATCATTAACACTTACGGTTCTCGACAGTTAATCCTCGATTTCGGGCTCCCACGCCCCCTAACCTGGCGATTTCTAGTAGCTGATGTGACTCAACCTATTATTGGCGCTGATTTTCTGTTACAACACAAATTGTTAGTGGACCTGGACAGACGACGCCTTATTGACACGAGAAATGGGACACGAGTCGAAGCAGAACCTTCACCGTGCTCCACTCCTCACCTTAATTTTCTTTCTACTCAGCCATCCACTGGTGATCCTTTCACACGACTCCTGAATGACTTCCCGTCATTGACAAGCCCTTGCACCAGCGATACTTCTATTAAACATGGTGTTGCCCATCACATTGTCACCGAAGGCCGACCTGTCTTCGCACGACCACGGCGTCTTTCTCCTGAGAAATTGGTTGCTGCTAAAACTGAGTTCAACAAGCTCCTTGAGATGGGAATCGTGCGCCCATCCTCCAGCACATGGGCCTCTCCACTCCACATGGTCCCAAAAGGAAATGGTGAATGGCGCCCATGCGGGGACTACCGCAGGTTGAATGACATCACAACTCCTGATCGCTACCCCATTCCACATATCCAAGATTTTGCGTCCAATTTGGCTGGTAAAACCATCTTTTCCAAGATCGACTTGGTTCGTGCCTACCATCAGATTCCTGTTACCATGGACGACATCGCTAAGGCGGCCATTATCACTCCATTTGGTCTGTTCGAGTTCTGCCGTATGCCTTTTGGCTTAAGAAATGCTGCCCAGACCTTCCAGCGGTTCATTGACGATGTATGTCGTGACCTGGACTTTGTTTTTGCCTACCTGGATGACATCTTGGTTGCTAGCTCCTCCCTCGCTGAGCACCTCCAACATCTTCAGACCCTCTTTCAGCGCTTATCTGACCACGGCCTTGTCATCAACCCAGCTAAATGCGAATTTGGCAAGTCAGAAGTGAACTTCTTGAGCCATACCATTAGCGCAGCTGGTATTCGTCCCCACATTACCCGTGTTGAAGCAGTTCGCACGTTTCCAGTTCCCCAAGACAAGAAGGCACTGCACCAGTTCGTGGGCCTCATCAATTATTATCACCGCTTTGTCCCCAGGTGTGCTGAGATCTTACAGCCCCTACACCTGGCGCTTGCAGCGGACAGTTTCACATGGACTGCCTCCTGTCAACTAGCATTCGACGCAGCCAAAGTGGCCTTGTCCGAGGCAGTTATGTTGGTCCATCCTCACCCACATGCCGCCACCTGCATCACGACCGACGCATCAAACCTCGCTGTCGGAGCAGTCCTTGAACAGTTCATTCATGGACAATGGAGACCTATCTCCTTCTTTTCGAAGAAGTTGAGCCCTGCGGAACTCAAATACAGTGCCTTTGATCGTGAACTGTTGGCTGCTTACCTAGCTGTCCGACATTTCCAGTATTTTGTAGAGGGCCGTGTGTTCCATATCAACACGGACCACAAGCCTCTTACCTTTGCACTTCATTCCAGTGCTGAACGACATTCACCACGACAAGCGCGGCACCTGGCCTTTATTTCCGAGTTCACGTCAGACATCCGCCATATCGAAGGCCAAGCTAATCGTGTCGCTGATGCACTGTCACGCAACGTCCTTGCCCTGGAACAATCCCCAATCGACCTTGAAGCCCTTGCTTCTGCTCAAGAACTAGATGGGGAGCTCCTCAAGCTTTCAACCTCCTCCACTTTATTGCAGCTTGCACAGGTTCCTCTTTCGCACACCGGACGAACTCTCCTTTGTGATATCTCCCAAGGTCGTCCCCGTCCTCTGGTGCCCTTAACGATGCGTCGAGCCATCTTTGACAACCTGCACTCTTTGTCTCATCCGGGCATCAAAGCCTCTCGTCGCCTCATATCTGAACGGTACATCTGGCCAAATATGAAGCGGGACATCGCCTGCTGGACCCGTACCTGCCATGATTGTCAGCAATCCAAGGTACAACGGCATGTCAAAGCCCCGCTGAAGGCCTTCACCCCATTCGACTGCCGTTTTGATAGTATTCATGTGGACATTGTCGGTCCCTTACCTCTATCCAAGGGCTACACTTACCTGTTCACTTGCATTGATCGCTACACTCGCTGGCCTGAGGCAGTTCCGATGGCTGATGCCACTGCTGAGTCCTGCGCTTCTGCTCTTCTGACGGGCTGGATCTCGCGCTTTGGTGTACCGACGACGATAACCTCTGACCGGGGACAGCAGTTTGAATCGGATCTTTGGCATTCCCTAATGAACCTTCTTGGTGCCACACGTCTCCGCATCACAGCGTACCACCCACAAGCAAATGGTCTTGTCGAGAAGTTCCACAGGCACCTTAAAACCGGCCTGAAAGCACGATTGGCAGGTAGTAATTGGGTTGACGACCTCCCTATGGTCCTTCTTGGAATTCGTGCCACCCTCAAAGAGGACCTGTCATGTACGTCCGCAGAATTGGTTTATGGCACAACACTCCGTCTGCCAGGCGACTTCTTCTCTGCCCCTACTATCGAGGACCCATCCTCATTCGTGTCAAGACTGCGTTCTTCCATGCAGCACCTCCAGTTTGTTCCTACGAGATGGCATGGTCGTCGTGATGTTTATCTCCCTCCTGACCTCCATACAGCTACCCACATGTATGTGCGGCGTGACAGCCACAAACCTCCACTAACGCGCCCTTATGATGGTCCCTTTCGGGTTCTCCGCCGTTTTGACAAACACTTTACCCTGGACATTAATGGCAAGACCAAGGAAATCACAGTTGACCGTTTAAAGCCTGCTAGGCTGATGGATGATGCTGGTCCTATTGAGCATCCAGTTGAAGTTTCTGCTCCACATTCTCCAACACTTCCAGCTCCTCGATAGAACACTAGCACTCCAACTCAAGTTCATTCTCACCCACCCACCTTGACCCGAGCAGGCCGCCCAAGTCGTCGACCAGCACATTTCTCAGATTATCTCTCAGACTGGTAGGGGGGTACTGTGGTGCTCCCAACATTCCTTGCGTGACAGTTCTAGAACATTCTTGCGTTACCATAATACATTTAGGTCTTAGAGGGGGATTTAGCAATACCCTCAATTGTAAACACGTGCCCTTGTTGAGAAAGCCGTTGTTGTTCGAGTGCTGAGTTGTTAGCAGAATAAATGGAGTTTAGTTGTTATTAGTGTTCGTCTGTCTTGAACGCTAAAATATCGCCAGTTTAAAGAAGATTTACGAACAAACTTCTCGCGAATACAGACAAGTCCAATACAGCCAGATATCGAAAAAATAAGAAACCAGGTTCGCGACCAGGTTCGGGAAGAATATAGAAAAAAACTTGCGGATTAAACAGCAGGTTTGAACTAAATTTTGAGCGAAAAAACACAAAACTTTCTCTTTGTCTTATCAAAAACAGGTGATTGTGTTACATCGCGTTACCTTCACGCGTGACGTTGTGTGACTGGTTACGTTACTGTCACGCGTGACGTTTCGTGACACGCCACACACAAAAGCAAAACCCTGTCGGGAGGTGCTCGTTGGCTGTTCTTTTGCCTAGCCTCGGCTAGGTCTTTTCGCGCCGCTGACAAGGCGGCTGTCCCGTGTTACCTCCGGACGAGGTTGGGACCTCTGAGCACCTCCCAGTCTCCACTGGGCCGGAGCGGGTTCACTCGGGGTTGTCACCGTGGACGGTCTCACCCCATACCCCTGACAAGCGCCTGTACGTGCCGTATTAGGAATCAGAGGTGGCCACCCTCACATCCAAAAGCACCATCATTTGCTCGCTGATAAATAGTGTTATTACTCAAGCTATATACATTGATCCAGTCGCCGCTACTTTCACTTGCGGTGTGCTTCTCTGTCCTTTGCCTAAATCCGCAGGTTTTACACATACGCATGCGCTTTTGGGTGGCGAGATGATGTCATGCGCTTTTTGTGGCGAGATGATGTCATGCTTGAGCTATATTTAGAGCTTGGCTGAAAAAATTATATCCCAACAACAGTTCTGAAGGCCAAAATGCTTGTGCTGTTCCACGCTATTTGCTTTATTTTCACGGAACTTTCTACGCCCGTTTGGCAGAAAGAGGTCAGACAGATAACATATCAAGTCGTTGAAGCCATGCGAGAAGCAGAGGAAACTTAAACAGGCTCGATCGAGGCCCTTGTTCAACAATATTTCATGTTACGAGCGATCGAAAGCTGCGATCGAATCTTGCTATTTTCTCGTTTCCCACTGCTCGCTTCACTTCGGCAGCTTCTGTGGTGAAAAAATAACTTACAGCGCGTTGGCTGGGCGTATTTTTTCGGTGAATTCTGTTCTGGTTCGCTATTTTCGGCCCAAACAAAAAAATCTTGAGTTGTCCTCCATGTTTTTCTGTACTGCTGGGCCAAGGGCCTGGGGGAATATTTGGTTCCAGTCTTTCTGAGAAAAAATGTCACGCAACTCGCCGATTTCAAAACAAAACTTTTGCTTCGAACTAAGGTTAATATCGTCGCCTCTCAGTAAAATTTCTGAAAGATTTCGGCGTAGTCGTTCCCGTCATACACGGGGTAGCCAAGATAATGTTTTTGTCCGTTTTTATAACACTCGTAACAGAGTCCTTTTAGGCCGCAAGAGTTGCATTTACTGCAAAACATGACCTTAACAATTCTTGATCGTTTTTCGCAAAAGGGCGCCTCATCAATCTCGTAATGCACCTCATCCCAGCATATTGACTTTCTTTCCTTGATTTTTATCGCGATGTACTCCTTGAGAATCTTCTCAATAAGCTCTGGAGGGAGGTTTTGAATGGCCTCGGAAATTTGCACATAGGACGAATGTCTTTCGGCAGCCATGTCGGCTTCCTCCCTCCGTATTGGGCCGTAGAACATTTGCAGAACATCGGACGAGTATCTTGCGGCAGCCATGTCGGCGCAGTATACACTGAGCATGCACTTCTCCAATAGGAAAATTTTTCTGGCACAGTTTTGTATATACAAGTGAAGGGCACATCCGCGCATATTTATTACGGACGATGGACCAGCTTTTTCGCTTTGCTGTTGCGTTACACACACAGTTCTGGCACAGTACACACACACACATATAAAATAGGGGTTCTGGACACAGTGGGCAGCAAGAGGACAACAAACGTCCGAAAAAAGCCCCCCAGTTCCTTCTCCGAAGCTTTAGTCTGAGGAGAAGGAACTGGGGGGCTTTTTTCGGACGTTTGTTGTCCTCTTGCTACCCACTGTGCCAGAACCCCTATTTTATATGTGTGTATAGGGCATCAAAAGGGCAACAACAGGAATGCTTTCATTACAATGGAGGAAGTTAAAATTGACTGTTCATTAATATTTTCTGACATCCAATTTCATCTTCGGTGATCAATTGATCGATCAAACATACTTTTCCTCTTGTTCAAAACAAATTTGCGCTGTTTGGAATCTTAACATTGGAATCATGCGTTATAAATACCAATACGAATTATTTATCAACCTTACCTTTAAAAGAGATTCGCGGGAATAACGTCGATGTTAAATTATTTTTTTATTTTACATTGCAGACCGTGAACTTCACAAAACCATTTTATGCTCGTCCTGTTGTGTTAGTGACGCCAAAACGCACTGACAACAACAACAATGCTAACCTTTCTGGGTCGCGTTGTAACGCTGTCATCGCTTGGGTTGAGGTAAGGAATACCTGTTGTGACCTTTGAGTGATTTTCGCAAACACTCAGGTAACGGCCCAAATATCCCAAGTTCCTCGGGACCCGTGGCCATTATATGACATTGCGTAACAACGTAAATATAATAGTTTGTATAGGAATGTAACAATCTCATATAACAGCTCTGGATATGGAGACAAAATTCAATAAAAACAATAACTTTAACTCTCCTGTTTGTTACTTGTGTTTCTATGCTATTTTGTGGCCGTTTCAAAGCGATTTCAGCAACTTTTGGTTTCACTGTAAGTTTCGTTTATATGAATTCTTTATTACTAATCGGGCCGTATAGCAACTTGAATCAGGCCGGGTTTAATTAATCTTTGTTTTTATTTAGCATACATCTACGACTGATGCACAAGTGTGCGTGAAGAATTACAACAGCGACGCCAACAATAAAGATGTTATCACTGTCGACTACATGGTCACTGGAGGTAAGCAAAGAGATTCCATCTGGAGATTGAAAAAACACTCGGTATATTTAGCATTCTCTTTCCTGTATCCATTCTCCCCCTCTGCGATGTTGCTAATTGCAGTAATCTTTGTAAAAGCTTGCAAACCCATACTGGGAGGGCAGAAGTGTGGATAATTATCAAGCAAGTGTGTACTAGAACATCAGATCGTTTCGTGACAATTGTTTATATGTCTTGCCAGACTTGGATCCTTGCATCGACGTGACATGTCGTTATCAATGCTTGTGTAAAGCGTTTGGACCAAATGATGCTCGCTGCGTTGCTGTTGACAATTGTCCATCCTACCAAGAACCCGTCTACTCATCCAATGGCACAACATACGACAATGAATGCTTGTTTCGACAGGAAATGTGCATTCAGAGACTGAATTTCTCTGTGCAACACCCTGGTAGTTGTGAAGGTTAGAAATTGTTTTACTCTGAAATTTCTGACGATGTCGAAGAGGATGATGATGATTACGATGAAAAAACCTGGGAAATTTAAATCGTTTGTACTGATTTGTGTTTTGCACTGTTATATTCTTAAAGGTTTTCCTTTCCAGCGAGGTCGCCGTCACATGCCACACATTCCTTCACTAGGATATTCTCATTGTGAAGTAATTCGCCTCAAGCCTTGTGTGTTTTATCCTGACAAACCACTTGAAGTTCAGATCACTGTCAATCATGTTGACACCAGTGACAAGTCATATGTACATGATGCCGCTGTGTCGTGGGCCGAAAATGTCAGTTATGATCGATTCACTGCATGTGTGATGGCGGCAGGCTACAATGAGCGGAAATCAAAAGCTAACGTGACAGTTGATTGGATGGCGTACCAAGGGGTTCCAGTGGGTGGTGTTGCCGGGGAAGTACGGATATCACAATGGTGGACTGGAACGACTTGTAAATCTGTCAATTTTCCATCGGTAGGTACTTTTTGATTTCATTTTACGACTCAAGTTCAGGAAGATAATTTCGAATAGCTCACAGTTATCAGTTTAGTTCAATATAATATGATTTCCTTTGGACTAATGGACCTAAAATGTCACCTAATACTCAGCCGTTAGAGTATTAGCCATCCTTAGATTTTCAAATCTTCGCAGGAGCCATAATCGGGGACGGAGACCGTAAGCGCGCGCCATTTCTAGTATTGGGGCTGTCCCTATGATATGGGACAATTTTTCTATTTTTAGAACAAATTGCGCCATCATCTGCGGCGTACGCGCGTACATTCTGCGAGGATTTGCGGATGTAGCGCGGGGAAATTGCTTCCGAAATTCCCGAAATGTTTGACGCTTTTGGCCCACAACTCAATACGTTCATGTCTGTTGGAATTTTACTTCAGTATTTTCGTCGTAAGCTGCTCCACTTTGCATGAAGTAAGACTGTGTCGAATTTAGTTATGTCCCGCTTTATATCACTGGCCAAGTTGTGTTCCGCTGCTTCTTTGACTTCTTTTTCAAGAGCTCCACATTACTCCCCTCTAAGTTTCACATATGTTGAAGATTAACAGCTTTTCCTTAACACAGCAAAAACCTAGCTGGATGTATTTGGATGTAGCAGAGCTTCAGGACTTCAAAGTTTCCCTCGTCTTGTCACACACTTGCCAGGATTACGCCAGAGCCTATCGCGACCGAAAAGTAAAAAAAAAATAATTGCAAGTTTGAGTTTCGCCTTAATTGTAAGCAACGCTTGATGTTTTATCAAGGCCCAATAAGTGACGATAAAGTTTATGTCTGTAGATGCTGCTCGGTTTTGTTTGTGTAAAAATCCAATAAATTGTCTGTTGTCGATGAATAAGAGCGCCCACCGATGCGTGTTTTGTACAGTCAGTAAAACATGACAAATTGGACTTCCCCACTTTCGTGTGAAAACGTACATCGAACTCATATAATATCTCTAGTTTTTAAATATGTTTAAGGTTGATAAATGTTTGAGAACATATTAAAAGCTTAGCTGAAAATATGGGAATACAGCAGAAATAATCGGCAAAGTTACGATGACACTTTCTCTAATCAACTCGAAAAACGATTTCGATTTTGTTGGTTGAGCTATCAAAACTCTTTGTCTATTTTATTTTCGCAGTGTAAAATTTCACTCTGTTAAAGAAACACACATGATATTAGTAGCCTTTTGGCGTTGGTGAAAATTATTGCAGCACCTCAGCTCAAAACACATCGAAAGAAATCTTTGTCAAGATTGGCAATTGAAAACATCGACTCGGACTTGAAAGTGCACGCGCTGCACTATGCAAATGAGCTACTCAAAAACTTTTGCAAACTCGCCAAACAAACAGAAACGATAAGAAACTATCAAAAACAAGTTTTGGTTATAATTAAGCATTGTTTGGGAAACTCTCAAATTAACTCGATACTAGAGTAAAGAGTTTTCTTTCATAAGTTTTCTTCACAGAGCAAACGCAAAAACTTACGCGTTCAACTAGCGCCAGCAGACATAATTCATTCACAGCGCGAAATTGGAGTCTTGTTTTCGGCCCTGAAAAACTCACCTTTTCCATCATCTCAGAGCATAAAACGACATATAAGAGCTCTTGATCTTATTCCTTGCTTTATTCCCTGCCATCGCTGTGAAAAATCTGCAAGAGAATCTCGCAACTCTCACCATTTGATCAAGAACGTGATAACATCCACGCAAGAGCCCCCGACATGTGCGTGGATCCGCGCAGTTATATGACGTCAGGATGGCGCAGTTTTTTCTAAAAATAGAAAAATTGTCCCATATCATAGGTGCGCGCGGATCCCAAGACTTACAGTCTCCGTCCCCGATTATGGCTCCTGATCTTCGCTAATGTTAAAAAGCAGTAAGATAACAACAACAGCAGTAGTAGCATGAGTAAGTGGAATATCAACAGTAACAGCTTGTGTTTTGTTTGTTTTCTATATGCACGGAAAGTTTTCAGTGATACCTTCAGTGTTTGTTACTGCTGCGCACTATCGTGCAGGACTCAAGCGTGACGCCGCCAGTGTGTGGATTGAAGACGTCACGCAATCCTCGTTTAAAGTTTGTTTGAGAGAGCTTCAGAACTACGCAGGATCTCACGACGATGTTTATACTGTAAGTGTCTACACCTTTTTTATGCACCAGCCATAAGGAAGTGAGATATCCTTATCTCTTACTTTAGCCTCTTACTGCTCTGGTCTTAAGCATACTTAATCATCGAGACATATTAAGAAGAAATAGAACTTTGATTTAGACGTTTGATCATGGTTATCTCACTTAATTTTCAAAAAAATACTATTTCTATCTTAATTTTCTAGTTAGCATTTATTTATTTTTCTCGCTTTTAGAAATGGTTGGCGTTTTCTTCGCTCCACAAGCCTCTTTTTACAGAACATAGTTCAGTCTATTTTGCTAACGCCCAAAATCCACCTGCAGATTACAACAATGCCTATTGCAAGGTTGGTATCTTTTTCGTCTTACTAAAGAGCTTCCCTAGAATGACTTTTTTCAAAAATTTCAAGAGTTAGTGTACAGATCCTGCATAACAGCGTCAGATTAAACAATACTCACTCAGTAGGTTATCATAAAATTCAGTTTGCTAGTGGTCAAAGTTGAATAACACCCCGCTTACTTAATGAGAGTTTTTCTTCAGGATATCCGCTTTACTGAAAAGTACAACAGCACCCCGAATGTGTTCGTTTCCGCGAACCATTCGTCTAGCGGTGGAAATCGACAACCAGTACACAATGGAATAACTGCTTGGGCGGAGGTAATTCTGTTTCTTCACTTCTTTAGGCATTTCCATAGCAATTGCATTTTTGACACGCCAGTCGAACCAAATCTCTTCTATTTGAAAGAGTTCTTGGCTTCTTCCAATTTTCTCAGGGGGAACATCAATGCAGAATTAGTTTCGTACCCTTTTACATCCGTTATTTTCCATCAAATTAAATGCGGGGAAAATCGCACAATACAAGATGGCGTCTCCAAGACAGCCAAGAAAGTTGAGAGATACCTACTAGATGCAAATGATATGATATTGATATGTCTTACTAAAACGAAAACCCAAGGGAGCTATGAGTTTGCTTTTTCTTCCGAAGATTAATAATATTTCAGAATACTGGCACCCTGAACGTTGTGAAAATTATCTTTTCGACTTCAGTTTAGAAGACCACTGATTATTTTTGTTCTTTTTTTTTTCTGCAGTACATCAATACGACCGGTGTGCGAGTTTGTTTAAAAGGGTTGTACGACACAAAGTATGATCCACTGTCTATCTCATACACTGTCCTTTCAGGTACGGACGAAATAATTCATCGTTAATTTTACTAATGTCTTGATCAGTAGTTTAGCTCATTTAATATTCATATTTTAGTAACTTTTGTCACTTACGCTGTTAAAAAAGAGATTTTATCAGGCCATTTCTTGAATTTGATTGTCAGAAGTTAATTTCATAACAAGTGACGTCCAATGTTTCAGTCAGTAGTTAAAATACCAAAACATGTGAAAGCTTTGCATAAACATGCAAACAACTATTTCCTTTAAAAACAATCAAGATATTCTTAATGATTTCTCTTACTTTTAATGGATTTATTGTTGTTTATATCTACAGACATTTGCCAGCCAGGATGGACTTACTTTGGTGGTTATTGCTACTTTTCAAGCCCCGCATGCGCCACATGGTTGACTGCTGAGTCAAACTGTTCTGAGATGAACTCTGATCTGGTTACAGTGCACAACCAGGAGGAAAACGTATTTATTCAACACCGTCATGCTGGCGATAGATCATGGATAGGGCTGAATGACCGCAGTGTTGAAGGCTCTTTTGTGTGGACAAACAAAGAAATTAGTAGTTTTAGGTTCTGGGCTCCAAAGTAACCAAACAACTGGAACAACGAAGACTGTGTGCACACTCTTGGCGTGAGGCATGGATACACTTGGAATGACGTGCCGTGCGATAACTGCTTCAACTTCACTTGCTTTACAGGTGATAAATCTCATGTTTAATGCGGTTAATTTACATTGTAATCTACTAATAAAAAATAGTAAACTCCCCAGAATTTAGTCAGGATAATCTTTCGCGCTCAAAAAGGTTCCATGGTTAATTTTTAAAATAATTTGGTACAAACCCGTACTGTAACATTATTCATGCATTTGAAGGCTATTTCATTTTTTTCCCAATTTAATTTTTGTAGATCTAGAGGAATGCTTCACCAACACTCATAACTGTGACGTGAATGCAGATTGTGTGAATACCGTGGGCTCATATTCCTGTAAGTGTAGAGCTGGATATACCGGAGACGGACAACCTTGCAACGGTAAGAGACAAACAAACAAACAAAGAAACAACAAAATCCGACATGAATACATTTGATATTGATTCTGAATGAAATAACAATCTCACTTCATTTTCACAATCTAGCAATTTTTTCCTGCATTGATGGACTTAGAAAAAACTCTAAGCAACCGCTCTTGTGCAATGAGAAGGCGAATAAAAAAAAGTTTAACCTTTTAAGAAATTTATTTTTTTTAAGAATTTAGAAGTCTGCATTAGTGGTTTATAACATGGGTAATATAAATCATCTAAAAGTAGAGAATGAGTCAGAGAGTGGACAGTAAAATTAATCGTTGTTTCATTAAGACATTCTGTGCTTACCGTAAATTTTCAACAGATTGTCCTCAGGCTGTATGCCTCTTAGGTAAAATGGTCAGACTAACGATAACTCAACGTTTATCCATATTTACTCCTTTAATCTTGTTTTAGACATAGACGAGTGCTCTTCAAACTCTCATAGCTGTGATGTGAATGCTGTTTGTAACAATACTCGTGGATCTTACACTTGCGCGTGTAAACCTGGATATTCAGGCGATGGCAAAAATTGCACTGGTAAGTTATATCTGCTTAACAAGCACTACAGAATTTATTGATTAAAAAAAAATCATTGCAAAATGAAATGACGCTACATGAAAATCAGGCTATTCACCTACAGTGTGGGACGAGTTATTTCTGGTCCTAATTTTTTGCGATTTTCATTTTGCACATTTTCCACGATTCGAAATCATAATTTTCCCCGCAAAATTTTACTCCATTGTCGAAATTATACAAACAAAGCCCATACGCAGAATCTTGGTGATGCCATTTATTTCGAATGTCCCTTTAAATGAAATGATGAAATTGCTTATGGCACACGACAGGTGTAGTTGCTAAAACTTGACAGAAAAGGATCATCTGAAGGCACTATCAGCCACACTGAGGCAGGACGTAATTATTTCAGAGTGACTGGCCACTTGATTACCGTGAAGGTGAAGTCTGCATACGAGCCAAGTGGCCCATGCCACCAGGCCGGAACTTATCCCGCTTTTTACGTAGCAGGAAGCGACTACAAATACTTCTATTCACCCCTCTATGGGACGCTAGTCCATCACAGGGTTAACCCCAACATTTAGTCCGCCGGTACCCATTTAAACACCTTGGTGGAGAAGTTAACTGTTTTGCCAAAGAACACAACGCAGTGTCTCCGGCCAGGTCTCGAATCCGAGCCGCTTGATCCTGAGACGAGGTCATTAACCATGCATGAGTCTACCGTGCCTTTCGGCGCCTTACCGCGCCTTACCGCGCCTTACAGCTTACTGTAAAGTGCAACAAAGAGCGAAGCAAATGCCACTTTCTGAAAATTACAAAATTTGATACCCAGCACGAAAAACCAGTCTTTCACAATCCCAAAAATTAGTTTCCGCAAATAACAAAAATATCGCCGATCCGAAAAATTGAACTCACGCAAAAATGTCGTGCCACACGGTAACCAATTTATAGTATGTAAAATCAGGAGCCATAATCGGGGACGGAGACCGTAAGTCTTGGGATCCGCGCGCACCTATGATATGGGACAATTTTTCTATTTTTAGAACAAATTGCGCCATCCTGACCTCATATATCCGCGCGGATCCGCGCACGTGTCGGGGGCTCTCGCGCGGATGTTGTCACGTTGAGTGATCAAATGGTGAGAGCTGCGAGATTCTCTTGCAGATTTTTTCACAGCGATGGCAGGGAATAAGGCAGGGAATAAGAACCAGGACTCTTAAATGTAGTTTTATGGTCGGAGCTAATGGAAAAGGTGAGTTTTTTTTTTTTTTTCGCGCTGTGAATGAATAATATCTGCTCGCGCTAGTTGTACGCGTCAGGTTTTCGTTTGTTCTGTGAAGAATAGTTATGTAAGAAAACTCTTTACTCTGGTATCGAGTTTATTTGTGAGTTTCCCAAAAAATGCTTAATCATAACCAAACCCTGTTTTTGATAGTTTCTTATGGTTTCTGTTTGTTTGGCGAGTTTGCAAAAGTTTTTGAAAGGAAAGTCTGACGCGTACATTCAGTAGCTCATTTGCATAGTGCAGCGCGCGCTCTTTCAAGTCCGAGTCGTTGTTTTCAATTGTCAACAAACCTTGACAAAGATTTATTTCGTGGTCTTTTGTGCCGAGACGCTGCAACAGTTTTCACGAACGCCAAAAGGCCACTAATATCATGTGTGTTTCTTTGACATAGTGAAATTTTACGCGGCGAAAATAAAAGAAACAAGGAAAATTGATAACTCAACCAAAAAAAATCAAAATCGTTATTCGAGTTGATTAAAGAAAGCGTCATCGTAATTTTGCTGATTATTTCTGCTGTGTTCACATATTTTCAGCTAAGCTTTTAATATGTTCTCAAACATTTATCAACCTTAAACATATTTAAAAACTAGAGATATTTTATGAGTTCGATGTACGTTTTCACAAAAGTGGGAAGTCCAATTTGTCATGTTTTACTGACTGTACAAAACACGCATCGGCGGGCGCTCTTATTCATCGACAACAGACAATTATTTTTACACAAACAAAACTGAGCAGCATCTACAGACATAAACTTTATCGTCGCTTATTGGGCCTTGATAAAACATGAAGCGTTGCTTACAATTCAGGCGAAACTCAAACTTGCAATTACTTTTTTTTGTTTTACTTTTCGGTCGAGATAGACTCTGGCGAAATCCTCGCAAGCCTGTGGCAAGAGGAGGGAAACTTTGAAGTCCTGAAACGCTGCTATATCCAAACATACAACTAGTTTTTTGCTGTGGTTTCGAAGAGCTGTTAATCTTCAACATATGTGAAACTTAGAGTGGAGTAATGTACAGCTCATGTAAAAGAAGCATCCGTCGGAACACAACTTGGTCAGCGATACCATATCTAAGCTTAAAGCGGAACATACCTAAATTCGATACTGCCTTACTTCACTCAAACTGGAGCAGCTTACGACGAAAATACTTAAGCAAAATTCCAACAGACCTAAACGCGTTGAGTTGTGGGCCAAAAACATGACAAAATTTCGGGAATTTCGGACGCCATTTCCCCCTCGCGACATCCGCAAAAATCCTCGCAGCATGTACGCGCGTGTGCCTCAGGCGATGGCGCAATTTGTTCTAAAAATAGAATTATTGTCCCATATCATGGGGACAACCCCAATACTAGAAATGGCGCGCGCTTACGGTCTCCGTCCCCGATTATGGCTCCTGGTAAAATATATTTATGATTTTGAATGAGCTCACTCTCGTTTTGGATGTACATATGTAACATAAAAAAAGAGTGGATGTTTATTTTGGCTCTATTCACGGAAAAAACCTCAAGGGTATAAACCAATATTAGATCCCCCAAAAAATGACATTTCTCATACGTTCTTTGGAAAACGAATTCTTTTGATACGCAAACATGTTCCGTTGACCGGGAGCGGCAACATGGCTGCCATGACAACGCTCCACAACAAGGATTATTTCTCTTGAGAGATTTATTAATAGACATGATGAGCCTCTATTCACGACACGTACTATCAAATTTATGATTAAGTACTACTAAAGAACTACCAACGAAAACTCCTTACTTTAAAACATAAAACACTTTTTGTGACAAAGTACAACATAATTTAGTTTTGTTTTCTTTCTCTGCCCTGTTCATTATTACCCACAGATATCGATGAGTGCGTCAGCGGTGTACACGACTGCCACCGTTCAGCTTCATGTACAAACACTGTAGGATCCTACACATGTACATGTAACCATCCTTTATCAGGAGATGGAAAAACCTGCAGGTACACCGCGGCAGGTGAGTATTTCACGTTTAATTTACCTCAATTCAGGTTGCAGCGGTCAGAATTAAGCTCAAGTTGTCCACCAAATATGATGTCAAAAAAAACAAACAAAAAACCTTGAGATTTTGTCTTAATTACAAACTGCTTTCTTCTGTGAAATACTTTCAAGAAAAGCAGTTGGCAAACTAATTCGTGAATGGTACATCTTAGCGGTCAGTAGTGCAAACCTCGGACCGCTTAGGGACCAATCAGAATTCTCATTTCCATCTGGGATCAGTTTGCCATATTGCAAGGACAGTTGCTGTTGCAACTAAAAGAAAACGCGAGTCATTAATGTTGTTTGCTATCTCCTCGCTACTACAGACACCCTTTGACATTAACATTAACCACACTTAGAAAAGACAGGGGTGGGGTGTGGAGCGGAAATAGCCTACGTGGACTTTAACGATTAAAAAAATTTTTTTTCAAAATTTCAATATTTACAAAACCTATCAAATTTGGTGACTTTGTCTCCCGCTGGTTTTCCCATTGAGAATTCTGAGGTCGGCGTTTGAGCATAGTTAATGATATTACGTTTTCCTGACAAATACTCTCCAAATATTTTCCTGTTCAGGATTTAAAATGATCTATTAACAGTATTGATCTCTGCGACCCAAATTTACTCCGAGATATTCCAGATGAAAAATATTTTAAGTTGCACGGTGGCATATAACGACCACATATAAAATATGTTTCCGAACAAACAGTGCATCCAGTTTAGTTAGCGTCACATTTAGGGTCCAAGCAATGATGGTCATCTTATAACTGGTGAAGAAGGCAGTGTTATTTATTCTTAGCAAAACCAACTTTCAACATAGTCCACCAAAACAAGTGCTAAGTACAAAGTTGATCCAAAGAACGTTCTTATACGTTATTTTTGCAGCGGGTCTTAAATATTCCAGGATTGTGGGAAACAGCCAGAATTTTTTGACATGGCTGGATAAATGGTTGAAGCCTGTAACTCGCCAATCTTCTTACTGGAATCGCTGTTACCGGGCAACCGTAAATGGCTGGTCTTCCTATACCTTTCATTCAAAGTGTGACGGCAAAGGTCCAACTGTCACAATCATCCGTGTTGGAAAATATATTTTTGGAGGATACACAAGTCTCTCGTGGAGTAAGTGACATGATCAATTTCATCTTATCACAGACAACCCAAGCGCAAGCTGTGAGTCAGCCATGATTATATTTCGCAGTAGCGGTCACGGAGAAATATGGGAAAAGAGTTTTAAAAAGAATTAAAAAAAGAAATATTTACAATATGATGTGGGATAGTTAAGTGCTAGAGAAAATTATTAACAAAATGCCTTATCTTACTTCCATGGTGTATTACTTGCTGTGTTTACGTGCCTCTTTTCTGATTCGTGACGGTTTTAGAGAGATATCGGGATGGAAGAACTTTATAGGAAGCGGTACAACCGCTTCGAATCATTAAGCAAGGAAACAAAAAAGGTTAATACCAAAGAAAGGCAAATAAGTCAATGATATTAAGAATTTTCTGGATAACTCATCGAGATAAACAGGCCGATAGAAACACTTGCATTTTTATATGGCATGGTGTTCCTGGCTAACTGACAGCTTTAAAGCTCGATATTAATTTTATGAAATTTATAAAACAGGGCGTGGAGATCATGTTCAGTCTGAAACTGGGGCAGCTGTTTCCAGTCTCGCACCGGGCTTGCTTACCCCAGAATTGAAATTATTAAAAACTTAGGAGACAATTAACATAAAGGAACCGGAGAACTTACGATTAACACTACAAGAAATAATGCCGAGCTAGGAATAATAGTAAAATTTTGCGGGCCAATCAAATTAACGTTGTCGGTAATACGTCATTACTAAACTGTCCAAAGTGTCAGTAAACATCATTAATGTTGGACTTCTTTTTCATTGTGTATTTCAAATTAGGCTCCGGTTGTTCATGGTACTACGACTCAGCAGCCTTTCTCTTCTCATTGGTTAACAATCCTGGTTGGCAGCCACTAAAGCTAGAGCAAACAGGAAGGTATGGTTCTTCCAAAGCATATTCCATCTACAGCTGCTCTTCCTATGGACCAACATTTGGAGGAGGACACGATATTCACATTGCCAACAACGCTGCATCAAACACCAACTCATATGCCTATAACCTTGGAAACACCTACAGCCCGCCACCTGGCAACAGCTATGGATCCTCCTTTGCTCAATCATTCCTGGCGGGTAGTGGCAACTTCCGACCTGACGAAGTCGAAGTCTTCTATGAAACTACCTGAAGAAATCGCGGAGCTTGCAATCTTAGTTTTACACACACCCTGTACAGAACAGCTAAACCTTTGCAATTATTCAAGTACATATAGAAACTGTTGGTAAATAATAGAAGCGGAATATAATCAGAAAATTTCAATATCGCCGATGATATGTCAATCAATAGGTTAGTACAAAATTGAGTAGTCACGTATCCTTAGTCGAAGATAAACAGTTTACTTTGAGCGGCTTACTTGTTTGGTAATTGCCATTAAAGGATGGTTTCATGGCTCCGTGTTATAACAAGCTATAACGTTAGCCGAGCTACCTACTTCTGCGAGAACTGAATTTCCTTTCAGACTTTCCCCTCAGTCACAGTAACACGGTGATAGCAGTAGTGTTTCTCATTAGAATTTCTTACTCTATGTTTTAATTAATACATATATATATTGTTTATCCACCAATCTAATAAAAGTAGATAACGTGTGTGTGTGTCTAGAGTAAGACCTTAGCCGCCGAATGAAAAAACTTAACGTTTAACTGACTAAACTGAATTCGAAGTTTTGCTTGATAAATCCGCTGACATCTTGATAAAATTTGGGCATCAGTCTTTCTGGTTTCACAAATTATAGTCTGTAGTTGCTGAACTACATGTGGCTCAGTAAGGAAATGAACAAGGTAGTAGTTTATAGTCACGCTATAACTTGTACATGCGCTGAACCGTGAAATTGTCCTTAAAGAAGAAGAATCTTGATGCGGAGTTTCAATTGATTGAATTCCACGAACATCATACCAGGATAAGTTGCAAGTTACAGGATTCCAGCTGGTTTTGATTTCTTATTTTATTCAAGTAAAGGGGATTTAGAAAAAGGATATTGAGAAAGTATGATAGAGTAAGCATTTTTTTTTCTTTGTTTGTTTGTAGTAATTATGAATTGTCTTTTGAGAGTGCTAACGTAGAAAATACTGATACAGGTGTCAGACACACCGTTATAAAAGCTTGTAACAATAAAATAGAGCAGGGTGAAAATAACGCGTTGTTTTATGTTTGTGTTCGTTCTTATCTAGGCGGAAAGAAATATATTTTTAATCACTTTAATTTTGAATTCCCAAAGTCTAATTCCTTCTGTTAGACCTGCGTTTAGGGTAATCATGGTAGTTGTATTTAAAGTTTGCAATGAAGTCTTGAACTTGTTTCGGTACAGCATATGGAAACAACTCTTCAGACGGTGATCATAGTGATCACTGTGCCAACAATCGCCAAAAGAAGCCAAAAGAGAGACCTCAATTCTATCTCAGCGATCGTAGCGCGATGGTTGACTATGTAATTTATCGCCAAGTGTTTTTCACTTTTATAGCAAGTGAAAGTTTAAAACTTTCTTTTATTTTGCATCAAAACTTGCTTACGACTTAACAACGATTTCAAATTAACTTGATACGCTTTCGACGTGTGTCAGAAATTTGAAGCCGTTAACAAAGTGTTGTTAACAACTAGCACAAGAGGCTTTTCTTGGAGTCATGCAAGTCAACTTTGGACACTGCCAAATTTGGCATAATGTGTCTGTTTTTCTTTCGGCCGCAATAATACTAAGTGCATGCAAGATCAATTTTTGCAATGTTTCATGATCTCTCAAGAGTGTCAGTCACTCTCAGAGTGATTTTACTTAACCTGTAAAATAGTTGCTACACAAAAAGATACTGTTACTAGATAATAATTTCCTATTTCCTTGCGTTAATTTTGACTCTTTTTGACTAAATATTACCCGTTTTTTCACAGGTTAAATAAAATCACTCTAGCAGGAAAAATGTCAGAGAATTGAATTAAAATGCGTGACCAAAAACAAACTCAAGTCTTTTTTTAAAGTGGAAGTGAAGATAAATTCTCCCTGCTTTGAACTGAACTCATAATTATTTAGGCCGAGATCATAGATTCAAGATCCAGCATCATTGCTTCTGAGCCCGCATCGCCCTCTGTACCATCGGTCGAGTTTTCTTGACGCTTATTCCTTACCATTTCGAACTCTTTAAAGGCGTGTTTTGGTTCTAGGTACAGAATTTTGCTGTCTATTAGAAAACCACGACAAACGTCGGCATGTTTGTTTTGAATATTGCGATCAAAAACTTACATTCTACACGCATACGCTTCTCTACTCAAGCAAATTGTTAATAAATTACCTTACTCTTTAGGTACGGTAAATTCACCGATTGTTTGTGGTTATGTATTTACATGTGTCGAGGTCAGTGTATACCGGTGCATCTTTCGGTTGGCGACACATTACTTTGAGCATTGTTGAGGAGGTTTTGTAACTGCTCTGAGATCAAGGAACGACTTATCGAAGGTGTACAAACATGCGGAACTCTTTGCTGTCAGTCACTGTTCTTCTCGTGCTAGTTGCTTCGCCTGGTTATTGTTTTACGTGCTTAGTATTATTTCAACGCCATGATGCCGTGGCCATCAAAATATTTATGTTATATATCAACACGTGGATCAAACATACACGCCGTCGAGTAAGTAAGCTTGAGTGAAGACTGCCAAAGCGTTGATGTGGACCTACTATCTATTCTAGGAAATATCTACCTGGCGACCAAGATATACTACTAAATCCGCTTTAATATTATTCGAGATAGATAATTTTTGACAATTCACCTGCACCCAGCCTTTACTAATAATATTGAGCTAAAGACAACACGCAAATGGTAAGCTCGAACAATGAACGCTATTTAAAAGTAACTATAGAAGAGATTCACAGTTGTATTTGAAGATAAATTTATTCGTCATTTGAAGACGTAGCGGAGTAGTTGAAGTCTCAGAGTCCCGATGCCTCATTCTTGTTGAAGTCAAGCGAGAAATTACACTGTAGTCCCCTACAAGAGTGACATGATATTCAGTCTGCATAAACTTTGAACAGTTTCCCTCATTCAACTGCTTACTCAGTGCTAATGATTTCAAGTTTACCAGACATGTATTAGACTTCTGAAGTGAACTGAACTTTATTGTCAAAACTTACAAACAGCTATTACGACAGAGTGTTTTAGAGTAAGTGCTCTTCGTCTTGACCGTGCTTATTATGCTGCATATTTAAATCCCGGAGAGGGAAATCTTCACCGTCTAATGTACGTTGCGTATTTAAATATCCGATCTAGCATTCTGAAATTCTGAAAGCCGAATGAATTCACATCTAGTCACGGACGTGTCATAGCTACGAAGTGAATGGAATATTGTACTAGTGTTTTAGGCTGGTAAATAAAGGAGAATTCTGATATTGTTTTCCTAAGCGGCCCGAGTTTTGCATCACAGACCGCGCTAAGATTGGCCGCTCACGAAATTTTCGACGAACTTGAATTGTTTTTTTTTTAATCCACACAATTGCACAAAATAAGCAATGACATCTTTCATGTTTGAAGGACAATTTCAGTTAAATGTTCACAAAACCGACTTGAGAAACGTAAATAAATGCTTACCTTTCGCGCGCGCTTTCACAGAAGAGTGGATCGCTCGGAGACGAATCAAATTATCAGCAGATCAAAAAGAGCTATTATAGTAAGTAATTTATTGATCTGGCCTGTTCGGTCCATTTTTTTTTTGGTTTTTTTTTTTTTGCAGACCAATATTTCGAACTTACGCTTGTTCAATAACATATATACATGAATAACAGTTCTGACTGATAAAGACAGAATATTCTGAACAAAATATCAATTAGGCGAGATCTAGAGGGCATGGATGCACAGGAGTGCCGGGAAGTGTCGCGCAATAGCTGCATTTAATAATCAAAGGGGACCTATGGCAAAACTCGTGGATTAAGTAATTTAGAGATGACACACGTTGGTGAACTTGCAATTATTGGTGTAGTAATCAGAGATTAGTGAAGTACTCTAACAATTTGTCGGTAGGGTGTGTTGCTAGGAACATGACATTTTTGGGTTATAACAGCGGATATTCAGTAAGTATTTGGACATCTGATTGTAGGTTGAGTACCAGAAATACCTTCTCTGTTAATACTTCACACTAAATGATATTTCATACGATATTTAATAAAAACAATCAGAAACCCAATTCTTTTTATATCAAGATCCCCGACTGTTTTGCCAGAACCTCATTCCTATACCCAAAGCAGACTGCTGGAAAAGCATACCCTTGACAGCAGCGCATACTAAAGCCCATTTATGTCATTCCCTTTCCAGGGTTTTCCAAGTTGTGTTTTCTTCAGGGTATTGTGTCCTTTATTGTTGGCATCACATGTCACCTTACTCCAGCCGGCGCATCGTTTAGTATGGTTAAATATGTTTCTGGTACTGTGTATAACAATAGAAAAGAATAACAGTACATGAAACTTTATTTCCAAACATGAACGCTTTTCACTTAAGTTTACATGCAAGCTTACACCCGGCTTACATCAATTAAGAGCCTATTAAGCTGACCTGCAGTGAAAATCCTTGAGTGGTGTGCATTGCCATTTCCTTTTCGTCGTTTGCTGTGCTACGTTGGAATATTTGCTGTCTTTCCCACGGTCAATGAAGTTGTGTTGATTTATTCGAGCTATTGCGGTCGAGCCCTGCAACTTCATTCTCAAAGAGAAGTTGAATCGCCAAGAAAAGCAGCTGGCTCCTAAAGGACGACACAGATCACAAATCGATATGTTACCCACTCAGTTTCGGAGAAAATACAGCACTACACAACTTTCTGGTGCTTGGATAAGTACCTTTAGGCATTTTAGCTAGTAATAGTTCGAATAAATCAACACAACTTCACTAACATTGGGGAAAACTGCCACGGTTACTACGTAGAACAAAGAACGAAGAAAAGCACATGGAAATGCACGGGTAGCACCTCATGTAAGACCTCACCATTATTCAAAGCGAGACACCACATCAGACCGAGGCTATGTGTGCCACAAAGCCAGTCCAAAATGGCGTCCAAACTATGAAATCATCTGACATCGTGGAAAATCGCGGGACATAAACCCAAGAGAATGACCCGATTAGTATGCGTTCTCCTAACGTCGAACACAATTAAATGCTGTTAGAACTAGCCGGGTTCGTACCACGCAAGGTCACACTTATATATATATCTCACAAAGCGTAGGGCTTTTTTCGTTGGCTTTTGTTGCATACATATCAAAGAATAGCTAGGGTGGCAAAAGTGCAGCTGAACATGGAGTGGTAAGGGGTTCTCGGGTCACAGAGGACACTCCTACCAAAAAACGCATAGTGTACCCGCCCACACGCCCACCCCCCTCCCCTCCCACCACACCCACATCTTGATGTTAAAGTTTGTCTTCCTGCTGGAAAAATTTGCATGTATTCAAGTCGTACAAGCTTACAGACCTTTCTCATTCCATTTCACTCAAGGTTTCTTATGAGACACTTCTTTTCCACTGTGGAACCGCTTGTCTCTATAAATATTGCACGTAAAATACAGGGACCCACACACTGATCGAAAAGAGTAGGGGACGTAGTTCCCTGTGTGGTGGTCTATCTCTCATCTGATGGTTAAATGCTCGGAGATATTGGCTGCGTAAGCTATTCTGAAATCCGAGGGTAAATAAAGTAAATATGTATGATTGTATGTACATCAAAATAAGTAGCCTCTTTTGCAAGCGTTTTCAGTATTGATCCAAAAAATCTCGCGTGTGTTCCAACAAGCTCACAGGGTTTTATTTCCCCTTTGTTATCTTTTCAATCTGGAAGCAAAATTGTCAACAAAAGACAGGGTAAAAAACCAAGTATATGGATATTTCTTTCCAAGTCTGTATGCATTTCGCATCCCACTCAGAGTTCAGATCAGTTCAGATGTACTAAAATAAACAGGACAAGTATACAGAACACAACTTTAACATAAAGTTAGCTCGATGTCAGTTGAACGTGGACGACTGAATTACCGGACAACTCAACATGAAAAACTTACAGTAAGTGCTATAAACTGCAAAGCTGTTATTACGATATTATTAAAGGACTGGTCAAAAAGTATTTGGGGATGGGCCGGAGCAGAGAGGGGGTGCGTCATCAGTTTTTGAGCCCTTAGAAAGGGGTGGGTCATTCGATTTTCAGCGACACGTGGGGGTGGGTCATCATATTTTAAAGCAGGAATAGGCACTTACTTAAAAGTACTGTTTTTAAAAATGGAAAGCTTGCTTCTGCTGCAAAAGTTGGCCACGCATTTACATGGAAAGCGTTGCAGCGTTACCGATGAGTAATTTATTTTTGAACGCATTTAAATTACATCTAACCGAAATTAAAACGATAAAAAAACCTCTCTTTTATGTCTTTTTTTAACATATAAAAAGTATGAATTGCAGACAATATGAAAGGAGTGCCTTTTTTGCATTTCACAGCTATATAGTTCCTTCTACGGGACTACAAATTAAAGCAACTTAAATTTACCATGGTTTATAAGCAAGAACTGTAACTGGCTATTATGTATTTCTCATCGTGAACTTTTCATAATTGTTAAAATTACCGAAAAAAATCATTTCTGTACTGTTCCATAAACTCTGCCTGCTCAACCGTCATCAGTTTCTCTTGCTCTTCAACTTCAGCTATGCTACCTTCTCCGCTGTCTTGATCACAGCCACATGAAATAACGAAAGATTTGAATTTCTTGAAATTCGGCCAGAATTAATGAAGCCCTTCGGGCACTAGTTACAAAAATATTGGGTTAAGTTCCAACAATCGATCATTTTTGTAATGATTTTATTTTATTTTCCACGCCCCAAATCGGCCAAAATCAACCGAACTGAGCGGTATATATTCAGAAGCACGTAAACTCGAAAGTAGAGATTATTATTGAAAATTTATTGTAGGTCGTATTTGTACTTCCGTTCTTGTGTATTTAGAGCTAAATAAATCGTGATTTGATTAAAAATAAATATTTCACGTAATTTTGAAAACTAATTACCCAAGACAGCTAAACGAGAGCTCTTCAATTAGCCTTTTTCAGATTTCTCAAAGTACAGTGTTATACTCTTTTTCTTCGAAACTCCGCGTTCAAATACAATGCTGATAAATCTCCAATTCATTTTTTTTTTGCTCTCTCCTTCACATTGCTAAATCTTTAACTGAAAAGAAAAAGGTTCGTGTGGCGGAATTTCTAGTTTATCCAATAAATCGCGACAGTAGATAATCATGGTAGATATGTATTCAACAAAACAAGTTCAAGACTTGATTGGAAACTTTGAATACAACTACCATGATTCCCTAAAGGCAGTATTAACAGAGGCAATTGGACAATGAGAAGTCATAGCAAAAGTAACAAAGAAGATTTCTTTCCGCCTAGATAGGAACGAGCACAAACAGAAAACAACGCGTTATTTTCACCCTGCTGTATTTTGTTACAAGCTTTTATAACGGAGTGTCTGACACTTGTACTTATTTTCTACGTTAGCACTCTGAAAAGACAATTCATAACAACATAAACCAAAAGACTGTTTACTCTATCATTACATTCTCAATCTACTTTTTCTAAATTCACTTAACTGGAATAAAATGAGAAATCAAAACCAGCTGGAATCCTGTAACTTGGAAACCTATCCTGGTATGATGTTCGCGGAATTTAATCAATTGACACTGAGCAACAAGATTCTCCTTCTTAGGGGATAATTTCACGGTTCAGCGCGTGTACAAGTTATAGCGTGAGTATAAACTACTACCTTGTTCGTTTTTTGCTGAACCACATGTAGTTCAACAACTACGGACTGTGATTCGAGAAAGCAGAATGACTGATACCAAAATTTCACAGAAGATGTCAACGAATTTATCGAGGAAATTTCTAATTTAGTAATGAACATTGAATTTTTTTGTTCGGCGCGAAGGATTTAATCTAGACACAGGAGGAAGCAATCTAGACACATAGGAGGCAGCGTGGCCGAGTGGTCAGCGTGTCGGACTGCAGTCCAGCGGTCCCGAGTTCGAGTCCCGCTCTGACCATTACCTGGATTTGTTTCTCGGTAGCCCCCGAGTTCAAATCCTCGGCCACGCTTGTAAAGAGCCAACTGGTTTGCCTCCGACCAGTTGGGATTCTTAACAATGTTATGTTCAGGTTGAATTATTTGTTTCAGTTGTTTGCTCGGCCCCACGAGCACTTGTGCTATAAAAATTGCCGAGGGTAAATAAAAGTTATTTATTTTTATGTACTCACGCACTTATAATCTACTTTTATCCGATTATTGGATAAACAATATTGTATTAATCAAAACATACGAAAGGAATTCTAATGCGAAACATTACTCCTATCGCAGCGTTTTCATGACTGACGTGAAATTCCTTCCAGCAGTCATTAGCTCGGCTAACATTATAGTTTGTTATAACACGGAGTCATACTATGGCTCCGTGTTATAACAAACTATAACGTTAGTTTTATGATAAAACTATCCTTTAATGGTAATTACCAAAGTAAGCTCAAAGTAAGCTGTTTATCTTAGACTAAGGATACGTGACTACTCGATTTTGTACTAACCTATTGATTGACATATCATCGGTGATATTGAAATTTTCTGATTATATTGCGCCTCTATAATTTACCAACAGTTGGTATAAATCCTTTTATATTTGCAAAGGTTTAATTTTACTGAGCAGGGTGTGTAAAACTAAGAATCCAAGCTCCGGGATTTCCTCAGGTAGTTTCGTAGAAGACTTCGACTTCGTCAGGTCGGAAGTAGAGAGTACCCGCCAGGAATGATCGTGTGAAGGAGGTGTAATAGCTGTTGCCAGGTGGCGGGCTGTAGGTGTGTCCAAGGTCTGAGCGTGAGTTGGTGTTTGATGCAGCGTTGTTGGCAATGTAAATATCGTGTCCTCCAAATGTTGGTCCATAGGAAGAGCAGCTGTAGATGGAATATTTTCTCCGATAACTATACTTTCCTGTTTGAGCTAGCTTTAGTGGCTGCCAACCAGGATTGTTAACCAATGAGAAGAGAAATACTGCTGAATCGTAGCGATATCCACAACTGGAGCCTAATTTGAAATACACAATGAAAAAACAAGTCCAACATCAATGATGTTTACTGACACTTAATGACGTATTACAATGTTAATTTGATTGGTTCAGAAAATTTTGCTATTATTCTAAGCTCGGCATAATTTCTTGTAGCGTTAATTTTAAGTTCTCTTGTTCCTGTATGTAAAATGTGTCCTAAGTTTTCATAATTTCAATTCTCGGATAAACAAGGCCGATTGGAGACTGGAAACCTCTGCCCCGATTTCTGACTACATGTGATTTCCATGCGACATTTTATAACTTACGTAAAAATAGTTTTCTCAGCTTCGCATGCATGAAGCATCATTCTTCAGATCAAAACAACTCAAATCCATTACTTTGTCGTCTGAAATCAGTCATACAGCTTATGATACCCAGTTCTGAAAATGCAAGTGTTTCTATTCGCCTGTTTATCACGATGTGTTAACCAGAAAATTCTTAATATCATTGACTTACTTTCCTTTCTCTGGGTGACCCTTTTTTCTGTACCCTTCTTTTAATGATTCGAAGCCATTACAGCAAGTTACCGCTTCCTATAAAGGTCTTTCATCCCGCAGTTATCTCCCAAAATCGAATGAGTTATGAGATATATAAACCGAGCAAATTATACATCGTGGAAGTAAGGTAGGAAATTTTGCTAAGAATTTTCCAGCTCTGAAATTTCCTAAACCATATTGTAAAATATTCCATTTTAAAACTTCGTTTAAAAATTCTCTGAGACCGCTGTTGTGCAATATGATCATCGCTGACTCACAGCTTGCGCTTGGGTTGCCTGTGATAAGATGAAACTGATCATGTCACTTACTGGTCCATGAGACACTTGTGTATCCTCCAAAAATATATTTTCCAACACGGATGATTGTGACAGATGGACCTTTGCCGTCACAGTTTGAGTGGAAGGTAGAGGATGACCAGCCATTTACAGTTGCCTGGTAACAGCGATTCCAGTAAGAAGATTGGCGAGTCACAGGCTTTAACCATTTATCCAGCCATGTCAAAAAATTCTGGTTGTTTCCCACAATGCTGGAATATTTAAGACCCGCTGCAAAAATAACATATAAGAACGTTCTCTGCATTAATTTTGTACCTAGCATATGTTTTAATGGGTCATGTTGAAAGTTGGTTTTTGTAAGAATTATTAACACTCTCATCTTCACCAGTTATAAGGTGACCATCTTGACTTGCACCGTAAATGTGACGCTGACTAAAGGTGTATTTGTCAGGTGTATTTATTTGTTATTGTACATGCCACGATGCAACTTAAAAGTGTGGTTAATTTTAATGTCAAAGCGTGTCTGTAGTAGCGAGAAGGTAGCAAACAAAAATACTGAGGCGTGTTTTCTTTTAATTAATTGCAACAGTAAAAGTCCTTGCAATATGGCAAACTGATCCAAGATGGAAAGGAGAATTCTAATTGGTCCCTGAGTGGTCCAAATTTTACGATATCGACCGCGGTCCGAACTTTGCAATGATAACCGCTGAGATGCACCATTCATCTCACAAAAGAAAGCAGCTTGCTATGAAATCTCAGTTTCTTTGTTTGTTTTTTGACATCCCATTTGGGGGACAATTTCAGTTTAATTGTAACCACTGCAACCCGAATCAGAAGTACAATCAACGTGAAATACTTACCTGCCGCAGTGTACCTACAAGTTTTTCCGTCTCCTGCTAAAGGATGGTTACACGTACATGTGTAGGATCCTACAGTGTTTGTACATGAAGCTGAACGGTGGCAGTCGTGTACACCGCTGACACACTCATCGATATCTGTGGGTAATAAGGAACACGGCAAAACATAAATTGTTGTGTACTTGTTCAACAAAAAGGGCTTTATGTTCTGAAGTAAGGAGTTTCGTTTGTATCAAATAAGTAGTACTTTATCGTAAATTTGATAGTACGTGTCGTGATTAGAGGTTCACCATGTTTTAATATTAATAAAACCTCTCAAGGGCAATAGTCCTGGTTGTAGAGTGTTGTCATGGCAGCCATATTGCTGTTCCTGGTCAGATGATGAACATGTTTACAAATCAAAAAAAGCCGGAAAGTGAGAAATTTCATTGTTTGGGAACCGTGACTTCCGTGAACCGTGTTGGTTTTCAGTTAGTTATCTTTGTGAAAATTTCTACAAGAGCGTCGTTTCTAAAGATTGGAGATCTCTAACTTTTCAGAACCGCATATTAACATGCAATTAAATATACAAATAGAAAAAACTGATCGCTAATTGTTTGCACCTTGGAGGTTTTCCGTGAATAGAACCAAAATAAATATCCCCCTTTTTATATTTTACATCCAAAGACCAGACAAAAAAAACATAAATATATTTTACATGGTATAAATTTGTAAGGCGAATAGCCTTTTCAACCAATACCTTTCGTAGTTCGTGTTAAGGTTACTTCCCACCTTCAAAAGTGAAAAAAAATCATTTTTTCTTTTATTTGCCTAAATTGAAGTTTATCATTTTATCTAACATTTACAGAAAAAAAACTTAAAAGTCTCAAAAATCGCCGACGTTATTTAACAAAATTTGTTTTCTAATAAAAGTTAATAAATGATGAAGGTGTCATAATCTCATAAGTAGGTGACGTCTCGGAGGAAATTTCGCGGGAAGCGGGTTCTTATTTCATGTGATTTGCATATTTTCTTTGTGCATTGCGCGTTCGAGTTTCATGGAGAAATCTAAATCAAAAAGAAGTCCTTAGGTAAAATCAACGAAAAAACCAGGGCCAAAGAAGAGAAAAAGGAAAGGTTTTGGGGAAGAAAGGAAAAAAAGCCACGCAGAAAGCGACAAAGGCTCTTGGTTCGGCCAAGCGCTTTTGTCGACATCGACCGATGAACACGAGCGGTCTAATTCAGCTGGTTCACTTGGTTCTTCCGTTGGAGCAAGACATAGATTTGTCAGACATAGATTTGGAAATGTGCTTTCCTTTGACTTAAAATAATTTATAAATCAACAAAACACAACCTACCCCAAAGACCTCATTTCGGATATGAGAGTAGCCCGAATGTTCTCGCTCGATTCGATTGATTCTCCTTCGGTTGACGCGTTTCGTTTCTTGACGCGGGATTTCCCCTTGCCTTTGGCAACTTTACCCATTGCCAGGATTGCTTTTCTTTCGTCTTGCCGGTCAAAAGATCGAAAACGTAACTGTAATGCAACACTTTTCCCGGGAAATTCTAACCCATTGTAGTTGACGCCAGGAGGTCCTGTTACGCCATTGGCTTGCGGTTTCAAGAGGCGACATAATCTCATGGGGCGACGCGAGTTGTTACCAAACCTTTTTGAGCGAAAATCTCGCGTTTGATTTCTCGTAGAATGTGTCGACTTTAAGCGAATTAATAGGGTATGTAGATTTCACAGATTTTCGTAAAATTTGGCCAAAGCATTCCACCGATAATAACAAACGAAAAGGTGTCAGGAAATTATCATATTTGAAATATTTTTCCCGTGGCGACCATTTACGCAACGCGTCTCGTATATTTTTAGCTTCTTCAACTTTGGACTAGGATATCTTGGCAACCAATCAGAATATCGAAAAAGCCTGACACCGTTTTCTTGATTGATGCCTGTTGAATAAGACTGTGCAGCCATTTTGCTCGTGCCGCGGCATTCGATACCCGATTAATTCACGGGAACAACTCTCGGTCGTTCCACGGTTTACCGGCTGCTGACACTTCCCAAAAGAAAAAGTCACTTAAATTATATTTTTCTCAAAAACTACATTTATTAAGCTTTCTACTGATATATAGTTTCTTTAGGTTTTATTGAAACTGGCGCACGTACGAATTTTTTCCTGAAGGGCACCCGCGAAGGTGGGAAGTAACCTTAAGTAAAAATAACTTACCAGTGCAATTTTTGCCATCTCCCGAGTATCCAGGTTTACACGCGCAAGTGTAAGATCCACGAGTATTGTTACAAACAGCATTCACATCACAGCTATGAGAGTTTGAAGAGCACTCGTCTACGTCTGAAACAGGATTAAAGGAGTAAATAAATAAACGTTGAGCTGTCGTTAGTCTGACCATTTCATCTTAGAAGCATACAGCTTGAGAACGGTCCGTCAAAATTTTACGGTAAGTAGTCAGTACCTTTCAATGAAAACTAAATTTATTTCGCTTTCCACAATCTCTAACTAATTCTCAGCTTCTTTGGGATGATTTATATTACCCCGGTTCTAAGCCATTGGCGCCGGCTTCGAAATTATTAAAACAAGGTTGAACTTTTCTCTATTATTATTCTCATCGTACAAGAGCGGTTGATTACAGTTTTTTAAGCCCATCAATGCAGTTCTTGAAAATGAAGTGAGATTGCTCACTACATTCAGCATCAGCATCAAATGTATTGCTGCTTAGGTTTTGTCTCTTTGTTTGTTTGTTTTTTTCTCTCTTACCGTTGCAAGGTTTTCCGTCTCCGGTATATCCAGCTCTACACTTACAGGAATATGAGCCCACGGTATTCACACAATCTGCATTCACGTCACAGTTATGAGTGTTGGTGGAGCATTCCTCCAGATCTTCAAAAATTAAATTTGGAAAAAAATGAAATAGCCATCAATTGCATGAATAATGTTTACAGCACTGGTTTGTAACAAACTATTTTGAAAATTAACCATGGAACCTTTTTAGGCCCGAGAGATTATCGAGGCTAAATTCTGGGGTCAAATATTTTTTATTAGTAGATTTACAGAATGTAAATTAAACGCATTAAACAAGAGATTTATGACCTGTAAAGCAAGTAAAGTTGAAGCAGTTATCACATGGTACGTCATTCCAAGTGTATCCATGCCTCACGCCAAGAGTGTGCACACAGTCTTCGTTGTTCCAGTTGTTTGGTTGCTTTGGAGCCCAGAACCTAAAACTGCTAATTTCTTTGTTTGTCCACACAAAAGAGCCTTCAACACTGCGGTCATTCAGCCCTATCCACGATCTATCGCCAGCATGACGGTGCTGAATAAATACGTTTTCCTCCTGGTTGTGCACAGTCACCAGATCAGAGTTCATCTCAGAACAGTTTGACTCAGCAGTCAACCATGTGGCGCATGCGGGGCTTGAAAAGTAGCAATAACCACCAAAGTAAGTCCATCCTGGCTGGCAAATGTCTGTAGATGCAAACAAAAATAAATCCATAAAAAGTGAAAGAAAGCATTAAGAATGTCTTGAGTGTTTTTAAAGGAAATAGTTGCTTGTCAGGTTTCTGCAAAGCCTTCACATGTTTTGGCATTGTACTCCTGCATGACTAAAACATTGGACGTCGTTTGTTGTGAAATTAACTTCTGACCATAAAAATAAAAGACCCTACTAAAATCTTATTTTTAACGATGTAAGACACAGAAGTTACTACAACATGAATACTAAATGAGCTAAACTACTGATTCTGAGAATAGTAAAATTAACGTTGAATTATTTTGTCCGTACCTGACAGGACAGTGTATGAGATAGACAGTGGATCATACTTTGTCCCGTACAACTCTTTTAAACAAATTCGAACACCGGTCTTATTGATGTACTGCAAGAAAAGAACAAAAATAATCAGTGGTCTCCTAAACTGAAGTCGAAAACTGAAATAATTTCCACAACATTAACGGTGATATTCTGAATACTATTTAATTTCGTGGGTTTTCATTCTAGTAAGACATATCAGTATCATCTTATTTGCCCCTAGTAGATATCCCTCAACATTCTGTACAACAGGAAATGTTTTCATCGATTATAACTTCCGCCATCTTGGAGACGCCATTTTGGATTTTAAGATTTTCCCGCGATTTAAGACGATGCAAATTAAAACAATATGATAATGGATGTAAAAAGGTACCATATTAATTTTGCATTGTTGTTTAAGAAAATTGGAAGAAACGAACAACTCTGTCAAATAGACGAGATTTGGTTCGACCGGCGTGTCAAAAACGAAAATGCTATGAATATGCCTAAAGAAGTGAGGAAACAGAATTACCTCCACCCAAGCAGTTATTCCATTGTGTACTGGTTGTTGATTTCCACCGCTAGATGAATGGTTCGCGGAAACAAATACATTCGGGGTGCCGTTGTATTTTTCAGTGAAGCGGATATCCTAAAGAAAAACTCTCATCAGGCGAGCTGTTATCTAACTTTGATTCTACTGGCAAGCGAAAGAATAACCTACAGTATAGTTTAAATTTACATTTTTCTGTAGGATCTGTACACTAACTCTTGAAACTTTTGAAAAAGTAGTTCTAGGCCACCTCTCTAATAAGAAGAAAGAGATACCAATCTTACAATAGGCATTGTTGTAATCTGCAGGTGGATGTTGGGCGTTAGCAAAATAGACTGAACTGTGTTCTGTAAAAAGAGGCTTGTGGAGAGAAGAAAACGCCAACCATTTCTAAAAGAGAGAAAAATAAATAAACATTAACAAGGAAATAAAGATAGAAATAGTATTTTTTTTTTACAAAATTAATCGAGATAACCATTCAGTAAACGTTTGAATCCAGATTCTGTTTTCTCTAAATATGTAAGCATGCATGGTAACTTACATTAGAAACTAAGTTCGCAGTCCATAAGACCAGGTTCTGGAGATAAACTAACTTTTAATAAACTATAGTAAGTGATAAAGATCTCTCAGTTCCTCCTGGCTGGTGTGTAAACGAAGGTGTACACACTTACAGTATAAACATCGTCGTGAGATCCTGCGTAGTTCTGCAGCTCTCTCAAACAAACTTTAAACGAGGATTGCGTGACGTCTTCAATCCACACACTGGCAGCGTCACGCTTGAGTCCTGCACGATAGTGCGCAGCGGTTACAAACACTGAGGGTATCACTGAAAACTTTCCCTGCATAGAAAACAAAAACAAACAAACAAACACAGGTTATTACCGTTGACGTTCATCTTACTGATGTTGTTGTTGCTGTTGCCCTAGTGCTGTTTAACAGTAACGAGAGTTTGGAAATCTAGTGCGGATTGATGCTCTAATGGTTTAGTGCAAAGCGACATTTTAGGTCCATTAGTCTAAATAAAATCATAATATTTTGAGCTGAATCCGACGACTTTAGGCTATTCAACACTACTCTTCGTGAACTTGAGTTGTAAAATGAAACAAAAAGTACCTACCGATGGAAAATTAACAGATTTACAAGTCGTTCCAGTCCACCATTGTGATATCCGCACTTCCCCGGCAACACCACCCACTGGAGCCCCTTGGTACGCCATCCAATCAACTGTTACGTTAGCTTTTGATTTCCGCTCATTGTAGCCTGCCGCCATCACACACGCAGTGAATCGATCATAACTAACATTTTCGACCCACGACACAGCGGCATCATGTACATATGACTTGTCACTGGTGTCAATATGATTGACAGTGATCTGGACTTCAAGTGGTTTGTCAGGATAAAACACATATTGCTTGAGGCCAATTACTTCACAATGAGAATATCCCAGTGAAGGAATGTGTGGCATGTGACGGCGACCTCGCTGGAAAGGAAATCCTTTAAAAAATAACAGTGCAAAACGCTAATCAGCACAAACGATTTAAACTTCTCACGTTTTTTCATCGTAATCATCACCATCTTCTTCCGCGACATCTTCAGAAAATTCTGCCTAAAACTATGTCTAACCTTCACAACTACCAGGGTGTTGCACAGAGAAATTCAGTCGCTGAATGCACATTTCCTGTCGAAACAAACACTCATTGTCGTATGTTGTGCCATTTGATGAGCAGACTGGTTCCTGGTACGATGGACAACTGTCAACAGCAACGCAGCGAGCATCAGTTGGTCCAAACGCTTTACACAGGCAGTGATAATGACATGTCACGTCGATGCAAGGATCCAAGTCTGGCAAGACACAAACAATTGTCAGTAAACGATTTGATATTCTAGTACACACTTGCTTGATAGTTATTCCCACTTCTGCCTTCTCAGTGTGGGCTCGCAAGCTTTTTTAAAGATCATTGCACTGAACAACATCCCGGAGGGGAAAAGGGGGTACCGGAAAGAGAATGTTGAATATACCAAGTGAGTTTTGAATATCCAAATGAAATCTTTTTGCCTACCTCCAGTGACCATGTAGTCGACAGTGATAACATCTTTATTGTTGGCGTCGCTGTTGTAATTCTTCACACACACTTGTGCATCAGTTGTAGATGTATGCTGAATAAAACCAAAGATGAATTAAACCCGGCCTGATTCAAGTTGCTATACAGTCCGAATAGTTTTAAAGAACTCGTGTAAACGGAAATTACGGTGAAACTAAAACTTACTGAAATCGCTTTGAAACGGCCCCAAAACAGCATAGAAACACAAGTAACAAACGGAAGAGTTAAAGTAATTATTTTTTTATTGAATTTTGTTTCCATGTCTCGAGCTGTTATATGCGATTGTTACATTCCCATACAAACTGTTATAATTACGTTGTTGCGCAATGTCATCTAATATTTACGGGTCTCGAGGAACTTGGGATGTTTGTGCCATTACCTGATGAGAGTTTGCTAAACTCACACAAAGGTCACAACAGGTATTCCTTACCTCAACCCAAGCGGTGACAGCGTTACAACGTGACCTAGAGAGATTTGCATTGTTGTTGTTGTCAGTGCGTTTGGGCGTCACTAACACAACGGGACGAGCATAAAATGGTTTTGTGAAGTTCACTGTCTGCAATGTGAAAGAAAAAAATATCTTTATATCGATTGCATTTCCACGAGTCTCTTTTAGAGGTAAGCCGGGTTGATAAATAATCCGTATTGGTATTTATAATGCGCTGATTCCAATGTTTAGATTCCAAATCCGAGCAGCTTTGATTTGAACAAGAGGAAAAGTATGTTTGATCAATTGGTCATCGAAGATGAAATTGGGTCTCAGAAACTATTTATGACAGATTTTGTGGGCCCACAGGTCAAATAGTTCCCCGTTTAACAGTCAATTTTAACTTCCTCCATTGTTATGAAAGCATTGCTGTTGTTCAGTTGCCCTTTTGATGCCCTATTATAAAGAGGATTTAGATAAGAAACAATAATGCCGCGGGCCGGCAATAATTATTCTTACTTGACAGAAAGCGTAGTTATCCTGATCAGATGGTGAGTTTGTATTGGTAAACACGAGACTGTCGGTTATGGTAAAATTGTCAACACTCAGATTTGTGAACGCCATCCAATTCTGCAGAAGAAATAAAAGATATTGTAGTTGAGACCTGTCAATTATTAAAGAAATAAAAACATGCACAATTAGGGACTGTTTTAACCAACGTACAAGAGTACATGAAATTATCGGCAAGATACGCAAACCCAGTAAGATGTTGATAATTAGCCTTTTTTCAGGAAAAAAAATCTGTAAACGAAGCAACTCTCCTTGTGTATGCATTCAGCTGCTTCCAGTCAACGGTTTCTACGACATGGTTTCTTCAAGTAGCTTGAGGTTTATTAAAGAGTTAACAAAAACATATTTTCTTTGTATTGTTTTCTTTTGAAAGCCAACGATTGATGTTTTATACTGGTACACAAAAAAGACTCATCTGGAACAGCTTGAAATGGACGATGATCAGGCACGTCACATGGTAAGTTGACCTCTGATATATTTGGAACATCGTAACGCATGTAAATATTTCAGATTACTGCTCTTTAGTCAGGGGTCATCATGATTTTCATTCAACTTTGATGAAATGCAATTCTTTGGGAGAGCGTAGTTGATTAGAGTGACGACTGACAGAAAACGAAACTGAGATTTACTCACTATCTTTATGCCTTTATGAGGTCCATCGAAAATCTTTGCTTCTCTGAGACAAATTTTGAAATTGTCCACGCGCAACTCCTCCACCCACACGGCCATGGCATCTTGAGGTCTCTTGGGAACTTGGTGACTAGCAGTTACAAATATGGTTGGAGGAGTCGAAAACCGCTGAAATGAAATAATGAGAGAAGTTAAGATTAGTAAATTAAGCGAGTGAGTGGGTGAATGACCGAATGAACAGATCAGGGAAAAGTAAATGAACGATAATGAGAGAATGCGTGAATGCTTGCTTGAGTGTCAAATGTTCTTCCACTTTAGGGACACCATGAGATTCCAACAGATCTTTGAAAAACTGATTGAACATTTGGGATGGTAAAAATACAAAATGACTCAAATAACAAATTAATAATTAATATTCAAAACTGAGTCAAGCAGCACGTTTCAGGTAGCTAAAAGTGTAAATATTTTCTCAACAAGAGCCGCCAAAGATATTTTAATAACAGAAAAAATACACCTCTATCCAATAGCCATTAATCAGCTTATTATTAATTGTTTTTAATCTTTTGCATCAGGAATATTCGCGTTGATGAAGAAAAATGATCTTTTTAGTTAGTCTCAGTTGATAAACGCTTCTAATATTCTACAAAATTTCAACATAGTGACAGTTAACTCATATTTTTCGATTGCATTGAAACAGTTTTCTATACAGGCTTAGCCTCAAGTTGCTTGGCAACGTTTTAATTACAAGGCAATTGTTCCACTTGGGGCAACTCGATGTTCGTGTCTGAACAACGCGCGAGTTAAGAATACTGAAAAAGTCCAATTCTATTTCCCTCAGCAAAAAAGCTTACCGAAAACTGACGATATACCATATTGCAAGTTGATGGAAATATTTACTGGGGAGTTGTCAAACGATGCCCGATCAGTAAACAGTCAACCGAGAGCTGTCGCCGTAAATCACAAGTGATGACTGCTGGTGGCGAAGTAGGCCCGCTGTTAATTTTGCGTGGAGCCGAAGGCGCCTCAAGTGTTAAACAGAAGCACTAAATGCAAACCCAGCCAGCTTGTTTGACATCCTTCGTCGTTTTTCCAGAGGCTGTAACTTGCAGTTGAATCTGGGTTAGCGTGACCTGTCAGCTCCGAGATTTTGAGCGGATGAAAGTCGTCGTGTAGGCTTTGAATACGACTGTTGTACCGCCGCTTGAGTTTGTAAATTTGCCATCCAAGGACGCGGTTGAGGCGATTTGCAAGTGTATTTCGGTCGACTTAAACCATTTTATACAAGATATTTGATGTTGGTTTCTTTACTGGAGTGAGGAAACAATTGGCAAGATAATTGAGACTCTTAGGAGATGGACTACATACTCAAAATGAATGCTGTACTGTAGCTGTGTTTTCTTTGTGTTTGGTGGGGGTAATGCTCTCTTTGAGAACTGCCATTTCGTCTTCTGTGTATGTCACAATTAATTGACACTTGAGCTTCTTCGGCTGCTGAACTCTGCCTTGCGGCTTTCTCCTGGTTCGCTTCGGCCATTTTCTTGTCCAAGTTATGATTTTGTCGTTTTCTGGTAGTCGCTAGCGTAATCAGCTTTTTCTATCTCTCTGAAAAGTCGTACTTTAGTTCAAAGCAGAGCAAAACTTCATTTCCATTTTGAAAAAGCCTTGTGCTTGTTTTTGGCTTTGTGAAACATGATTAAAAGGTCACTGTTAAGGTTTTTTTGTTGTTTCGGTGCAATATCACGCAAGGCCTCGCTTTCAAGACTCGCAATTCCACACTATGCACCTCGCCTGGGTAACCAATCATAGTGCGAGATTTCTCTGAGCTCTGCGATTCTTAAGCAGTTTAAACCGGCACTTTTGATGCTGAAAACAATCTTTAAGGACAACTCTTTTCAGTGCTATTTCCCTTCTAAAATATTGACAACTTTTTTTACCAATTTTTCAAACAAAAAAACTGGTTAACTGTGAGGAAGCTTTTTCCTATTGATTGGCAACTTTTGGCTTTTATTTAATTATTTATCTTTTTGCAGTTTTTAGGAAATTCTGAGTGCGTGGCCAGGCCTAATTCTTCGATCTTCAATTTTTACACACCATTTCTTCATCTTTTGTTATACACATAAGATTACTTTGTATAGTGCAATCATTTTGGGGGGCTAACTGACCGTCTTAATGTGTTTTGTGTAACTGATTTGCTTCTTTCTAGTCCACATCCACAATCACGGTTCCCTTTTTCATAAACGCTTTATATATCTCTTTGCCCTCTATCAGTATCACTTAACAAAACAAATTCTAACCTGCTGGAAATCGATCCTCTTGCATTCCGTTCCAGTTGTCCAAGAGTTTAAGGATGTGGTGCCAATTTGAGATCCATGTGGTTTCGTTTCAAACGCAAGATAGTCTACCTCAATGGACTTATTTGAACCGTTAGCAAATTCTAGAACACAGACAGTAAATTCACTCGCTTTAACATCTTCCACCCAGACTGCAGCGCCGTTCCGAGGGATTTGGCTCTTCACGGTATGGCCAACTGAGGCGAGAACCGTTACTTGCTGTCGGCCGTAAAATGGCGTTTGGAAATAAATCTTCTTACAACCGAACAGCCCTGGTGAGCTTGTTGTTACGTTTTCTTTTCCGGCCTTGAATCCGAGTGCTATAAAGGAATAAATAAGACTTTTTTCTTCAAAATTATCGCACTTACAAAGTTTTAACTGAATGCACGGCCGATATCCTAGGAATGGACATGTTGGTTGCTTTAGGAAGAGATTTAATTCTCAATTTCCTTGATCTGTGCGCCCCTCCCCCAACTTTCAGCTCACTTCTTGTCTGATCAACAAGACCTAAAAACGCCTGCGCTTGCCTCGAGAAGTTGAATTAAGGTTTACAGTTACAGAATGTAAAGAGTCGACCCATACCTTCAGTGGCTGGAGCGCCCAGGCAAATCAACAAGAAAATGAGAAAGAAGTGCATCGCGTATTGGTGCTCAGACGACATCTTGCTCCGACTGAAAGGGAACTCCACTCTGGCGCATATTATGATAATCACAAGGGCAATGCGTGACTGGAATGTACCTGTTAGGACATGTCGAATTATAGGATATTAACAAATTGTAAACAGCACATTCACAAAAATGAGTTATCTTGGGGGTGACGCATATAAGTGACGAGGTGGAGGATGTCAGGCAGAAGGAAAATGACCAGTGTAAAAAAAATATGGCGAACTTCTAAGAAATTGACGTGACTTCTCCTATCCGACAATTGTATCTTATTTCCATCAAAATAAAATACAAGAATTGTTAGAAATAACAGTGAACTGACCATTATCTGAGTTGTTTTGTGAATGAAAAGTACCGACCCCACCCCATATCCCCTCTCCCCAGTTCCTCGCGGTGCCCCCGTATTTCCCACGAGAAACCAAAATTAAGTTAATCAAATTGTCAGTTTGAACTTTACACATTTCAATTCTGATCGATTTTTGTTCTGTTTTCGCTTTTTGAATTTATACTGCTTTACAGTAAATTTTCAGTTCATTTCAATTTTGAATTGATTTCATGCTAGTAAATTTCAACGCAGTTATAAAGGAGATTATGTCGTATTTTAGCTTATCGTTTCAAAGAGGAAAAGTCGTAAAGTAACTAGAAATTTGAAAGTTAGGAAAGCGCTCTCTTCGATGATTTTCTTTTACAGATGATAGAATCATCTGAAAAGTTTCGCAAGTTATTTTCGTGAGAGTGGTCATTTATTTTGCTTATCGTTTCTTAAGTTCTTCGGTTGTTCTTAAGTATTGTTTCAAGACCCCAGGTCATTACATTAGGAGATTGATTTCAATTGATTGATGTATTTCTTTGCTAATTTGATCATTTGCCAGTTTGTTCATTTGATGTGTGTTTTACTTCGTTTTGAATAGTGTCGTTTCTTTTAATCAGGCTCGCAGCTGATGGCGGAATTTGCCATTGCCTTCCTCAACGCATTTTGTTCTTGTAGTTCTTGAAAGCTTTCTGTGTAAAATCTAGTTTCAACTCTGCTAGAAACTGCGTGGATTTAACTTGGTATACATGCATTCCAACTTTCCGTAAGTGATGCCTTCCGTGGGGCCACCAAACAATTGAGTTGTGACGAGAGTTGTTAGCTTATTGCACTTTAGTTATGCACTATGTACTCACGTGGACTACTTAAATGATCACGTGCTTTTTGCGGATGGAGAGGTTAGGGGGAAGTGTTCGAGGGGAGTATAACACAACAGTTTTCTATTTCCTAGTTTCTCGGCAGTTTTATAGTTTGTCAGCTCATTAATAATTCAATTCATGCTCTGAGTTAGGCTGCTTTTCTTTTTTTGTAGAAGCTCTTTAAATTTTGTAACCGTAAGGAAGCGTGCCATGAGGGCTCGCCTCTTTAATCAGCTTATTTTCCTGTTGTTTTTATACTAACGCATTTTAATACAATTCACTGATATAATTCCTGCTAGAACGATTTTATTTAACCCGTGAAACAACATCCAACAATTAGTCAAAAAAGAGCCAAAACCAATTAATTTAGTAAACGAAAATGAGTAAATTAGCATCTAATAGTATCCAATTGTGTAGCAACTATATCAGGGGTTAAGTAAAATCACTCTGAGATTGACACCCTTGAAAGATCATGAAACGTTCCAAAATTGATCCTGAATGCACTTAGTATTATTGCGGGGGAAAGAATAACAGACACGCTGTGACAGAACAGTCTTTGAACTAAGAATGCCCATTTATGGACAGTTTTCTGAGAAATATAAAAATAGTAGTCGCAGTTGCAGACAACAGTCTCCTGTGAAGTGGTAGAGATACATTTTGGAAGATATTACTGATTTTAAAAGCCCGAAATAGAACATACATTTCCTACGCACAGTGGAAAAAAAGAAAGCACTGTATAGTTTAAGGAGTGGTTGAGCTTACATACATATGCAATTTTTTAAATTGATTAAGACCCCGATAACAAAGTGATAAGGGATCGACTTACTAGGGAAATCATTTGCTCGCTGTAACGCGTGTTCAGCGTTATGATAAAGCATAGAACTGTACCAGAAGGCCGTTAGAAAGCCGTCACTCAGTTGGCTTTTTAAAAAACCGATGAAGGCCATAGTTGTTTGCTCGAAACGTCTTTGAAGTTTTATTAACGTTGTTTTTAATGTTAACAAGAGTCAGTGTCAAGCATAAATTTTAATTCTGATGTCCATCCCTGACTGCAGTTTTAGTATTTTCAGTACCAGAAGGCCTTTGATTTTTATATTTCAGCTGAATTTTCAACTGTTATTGAATGGAGAGATCTAGTCTTCGAGCATTTCCGGTTACGGCAGTACTACTCGAGACATCATGCTGGGCGAATTTCGAGCAGCTACAGTCAATAAGCGTTCGCGTAAATGTTTCTGCGCATCCCTACTGTGCACGCAAATTCACACGCAACGTCATGCAGCGATGCACGGGCTAAGTAATAAAATGAACAATGATAGGGAAGATGGCCATTTCATCAGTTTTGCTTGGATTTAACGATCTTGAACGTTCGGCGACCCCTATATTTCTTTTAATGGATCGATATTTCTACCGGTTTTCTACGTTTAGCGAAAAAATAAAGAAACTCTCTCGATTAGAAGTTTGAACTTTTTTGCAAAATGCACTATCGAATTCCGTTACTTAGTTTAGCCCTTCGTCTATCTGTGCGGCGGTTTCAAATGCCTCTTGAAGGGTTAACTTTTGTGAAAACGTTGGCAACATTCCAAATTATTTACCCAACAGACCCACTTCTACAAATATGACTAAGATCGTTTTCCTTCGTTGACTCACCTTCGTTATTTTTAACTATAAACCCCTGTAGACCATACTCAATTACGTAAGCCAATTTTTCTAAATCAGGGTAGTTTTTCGCACGCTGAAACGAAGTCGGTAACGCCAAAATGTTTTTGCATTTCTGACACAAGTAACTCATCTGACTGCAGTAAAAATTTTAAAAAAAGATCTATCGCCTGGAAAATTTTCGCACGAACGTCCTCAAGGGGTCAGCCTCGGGAAGTAGCCAGGTGACCGCTTAACAGAGGTTGACCGTTTAAAAGAGGTGACAAAAATTAAGCGCATCATGGGGCAAAAACTGAACGAGAAAAGAAAAGTAAGCGCACAATTAAAACTGCATTTATTGTTCGTAACATCTGTGGCGCGGAATATATTTAAGCCACGCACTTATTGCTAACCAACAGATTTTATAGTAATGTTGTTCGTAAGGTAAACGTGGTGCGCCTAAACTAAGCGAATCATTGACAGTTTTGGCATCTCATTTAACCAGTGAAGTGAAAAAATCAGTGATGGTCGTCCGCGATTTAGGGTTGCATTTCGCGTAGCTTAATCTAGTGAAGCAAGTCACTGACTTTGTTCAGCGCCAACGAGAGTTCTTCGTAAAAATTGTGTTCCGGTTGAGCACCTAATGTAGCAAGGTGACCGTTTACGGAGGTAAATTACAATAAAATTAGCCAATTGGAAAGTCCAAATGGGGACCACGTCCGCTTAATTTACAGTAAATATGTGAAGCGAATTTCGGGAATTTGAACAGTGACCTCTTAATTGAGGGTGACTACTTAACAGAGGGCCGTTTAATAGAAGTTTGACTGTGTTTATATCTCTCTCAGATTTTTTATAATCGGACCTGTTGCTTTTCTTTCCTGAATTTTTGTTGGCTTCTGCTATAACCCGTTTGCTGTCGTTTTATTTATTTCTTTTTAAGTCAACTGATAAGTAAGCTCGAACGAGTGGTTTCCTCTCGTTGACAGTGGCGCTGTCTAAAGTCGAATGCCATGACTTCAAGAAAAGCTTGTTGTGGTAGTTTGTAACATCGCGCTCGAGGATCTGGGCGTCTCGTGGGTGGATGATGTGATCCGTGGACTCAACATACTGTTTAAGGTGGCTCGTACCAGTTTTCAGGTTTTGGACGCTACGGCTCATAACTTCGTAAGAATAGAACAAAAAGGCAGACCAAGGCCACTGTAAAACTTTTGTAGGTTTGGATTATATAATTTATACTTGACCTGAAACAGCTGTTATTTTGTCGTCAGCAGTTACCATGGAAACATTCCAAAAGGATTTGCCAGACCTAAGTTTTCGCTTGCGTCACTAATAACTAAAATATTAACCCGGTGACCCCGAGTTTTTTTTTTCATCAATAGCTTTTGGCATCTGAAAATGAAAATGCACAACAATTTTAAAATAATTTTACGGAGCCGATTTCTTGTAAACTTGGAAAAACGACAATTTGAACAAAGTGCAAATTTCCTTCCGCAGAATTTTTTTATTTTTTTTTTCTGACGTTTCCTCTCAGTAATAATAGTATATTAAAACAATAAAAAGAAGGGCTCACCGGGCTTGTTTTCATGTAAAAGCCTTCGCGAGTTCCGTTATTCCCACGCACGTAGACACGCATTTAAAAATCCAGACTTTATAAGATCATCAGTTGCTCATGAGCTGTTTTGACTACCGTTACTGCTTCGCGTGCCCACGCGGGCGCGTGGGCGAGCGGGCTCCGAACAGGCGTTTTGTTTTGTTTGCTGCTAAAACATCATTTACAGTTGTAGTTGTCTTTAAAGACAGCCTCCTGGGCTTACTGTGTAGCATTTTTTCACAAATTCAGATTTGCTATGTTTTGCGAGTCCTTTATACGCCCCCGGTGACTGTCACGATCGATCGAGTTGCCTTTGAAATTTGGGAAACATTGAATTCCCAAAACAAATTTTCTTAAATACACAGAATTGATTAAAGTTGTTCTAGCAGTTAAACATATACAGGCAAAAACTAACGATAGACAAATCCGTCTCCAACACTAAAAAAAGTGACGTTGCGCGAAAAAAGCCGCGCCCCGCCATATTTGTTTGGTCTTTCGGGTTTTAAATCTCGCAACTCTATCGTGCGTGTTACTCATGCGTGACGCACGATGGTGATCTACTCCCCGCGCGAGAAAACTGGTACCAGCCACCTTAATTGCTGATTCGCTGTTATTCGCACGGCCTGGATCATGCTCGGCCCCGCGCGAGCTCGATGAGTGCTTGTTTTCCCCCGACGTAGGTGAATGCACTGTCATGGCAGCCCACTTTCTAAATGATCCCTTGGACTTGTTCGATCTTTGGTCGGTCCTTGGGCTTCTTAAATATCTGGCCTGATGTTCTTACTACGCCAAAAGCTGGCACTCCACTTAAGACAGCGCTTACTTATCTTTAATTTACAGAAAGCGGGGTTATAGCGCTAGCAATTACGAACTTTAATATTACAACTCTGATGAAGCCGGGACAGAAGCGACCGAAAATGTTTTAAAAAAGCAACAGATCAGATTGCAGAATATCCATTACCGATTGCAACACTGGAAGCAGTAGTTTCAGTAACATCCATTTATATTTATTAATAAGTATTTTATTTTTAAAATTACCAACAGGGTTTTTTCTTGATAAACAATCAGGAGCCATAATCGATTATGGCTACTGTTAACAACTGAATGACAAAATTTGTCTCATTATACAGCGCGGGGAATCTGGGCACAAGATCAAACGACGCGTATTTTGTGCGCGCGACACGCGTGTTCGTGTCGCGGAAAAATTTAATGAATATCTCATTACAATTACGTTTCCTCCGTGGGTAGAAAAATCGATCAGCACGATTATTTCCTTTTGAAAGTCACGCACGCCTTTCTATATCTTTTTTTAATATCAATATTCTCAAAGAAAAAGACACTAGCGAGGTCAATTTTATCTGATCTTCTTTTTTTTTTTCTTTTTTTGCTGCCAAGGCGTATTTACATCCGCTTAATAATAATAATAGTAACAATAACTTTATTTGAGTGTCTAGTCTTCTACCTAGCCTTAAACTTACTAATCGGGGACACCGTTAAAATTAAAATATAATATAAGTATAAAAACGATTCTGGTCTATTTACATTAAATTATACTACATTTTCGCACACTCTTTGTATTTACATCTAATTCCTACAGTTAAGATACTACTTTAGAATACGGAATATCGAACCTATATTTATAATACTTATAACTAGTGTTTACGGCTCAAGAGTTGCAAAGGTGACACCCTTTGCATGTGTCGCCTCCGACAAGTCCACTGAGGTCCCTTCCACTGATGTTCGCCTTGAATCGCTGCAAAGACGTTTCTTTCTTGTCCCTATTGTCTAACTTCGACCACATCAATGGCCCAAGGAAGCGAAGGGAATGTTTCCCGTACTTAACAGTTCTTACTCTTGGTACGTAAAAATCTGAGTTCCTTAAGTTGTAGCTCGAGGGTGATCTAGGAAAAAGCTCTAGTACGTTGCTAGGCAGTAATCTATGTTTCACTTTAAACATGAAAATTGCGATCTCTTGCAATCGTTTGTTGTACAAGCTTGTCATCCCCGCGCGTATTAGGAGGTCACTATAGGAGGAGACCCGATCGCAGAATACTGTACGGAGTCCTCTCTCATTGATCCTCTCCAGTTTCCTTGTGTCGCTTGCGCGGCAGAAATGCCACACCAAGCTACAGTATGTTAGATGAGGTAAGATTGCAGTCTTATAGATCCGTAATTTTGCATGTATAGGGATGAGATTTTCAGCCTTCGTAGGACGCCAATCATTTTGCTAGTCTTCAAGCAAACCTGCGATATATGTTCCGTAAAGTTAAGGTCCTTGTCAATTATCACGCCCAACAGCTTAAATGCATCGGTGATATCAATTTTACTGTTGTTAATTACTAGCTCCGTCTGTTGAGTATCTCTCGCTATTATCATCGCTTGGTATTTGCTGTAGTTACCCTCCTGGAAGTTTGACTTGTACCAGCTTGATGTCTTTTCCCCATCTTTCTCAACTTCATCTATGGCTGTTCGTAATTCCTTGTTGGAAGAATATAGCTGGTGGTCATCCGCATAAGCAGACAGTTGAGATTTTACACCAGCGTAGAACAGATCATTTTGGTATATGTTCCACAGCAGTGGTCCCAGAGATGATCTCTGTGGGCAGCCCCGTTTAAGTGCCCCCCATGCACTTGTAGAGTTACCTACTCTTGTTCTATTTTCTCGATTACTGAAGTACGATTGCATCAGCTTCAGTGCAGGATCTGATAGCCCGTATGCTTTCATCTTAGTAAGTAATAATTTCGGGTGTAATGAGTCAAATGCTTTACTCATGTCCGTTGATAACATAACGACCGCGTGACCTTTGTCTGCCTCCTGTTTACAGTCTTCGGTGAGGCGTATCAGAGTCGTCTCGCAGCTAAAGTGTTTGCGATATGCTGATAGAAAAGGATTGAAGATAGGTTCAAACATCTCACTGAGTTGTCTGCATATTAGTCGTTCGAAGATTTTGTCGACCGCGGTTAGGACCGTTATTGGTCTATAGTTGACTTTGTCCAGACGATCCTCTTTCTTGTAGACCGGGATCCACTCTCCCTTTTTCCAAGCGTTTGGCCAATGGTTATCCTCTATTGCCTGATTGAAAATGGTGGTCAGAGGTGTTGCCAGTTGTTCAGCTGCTATTTTCAGTACTCTTGCTGGTAACATATCGTACCCTGCTGCTTTATTAGGATTAATTCCTTTAAGTGCTGCGAGGACTTCTTATCGTTTTAATTTTCTGAACTTGAATGTGTTGGGTGTGTGCTTTGCGTTAATGGCTAATACGCTTCTGTGAAGTTCACAATCGTTCTCAGTTATGTTACACGCATATGGTCCTCCAATGTGATCAGCTATAGAACAAAAGCAGTTTGTGAATTCTTGTGCTACAATCCCCTGATCTTGCTGTATCACTCCTCGGATATTAAGGGAAATTGCACTGTTATCCTTTGTCTTTGAATTCAGAAATGGGGTAAAGGTGTTGTAGAACTTCCTGGGATTGTTGTTCATATCTATGGAAATTGCGTCCGCTTTATCGATAAAGACTTCGTTATAAAGATATGAAAATTAACCTACTGGGTGACTCTGTCTTCACGCCTCGAAATATAATATATTTACAATAGAGCAATTAGAATCTCTTGGTGCGATCGCACAGATGCAAATTTTATTGTTTAATTTTCATCGTGCGATAACTTGTTTGAATTATGCTGCGATTGAAATTAATATTAGCCATGACGGAGAGAGTTTGGTGAATCCAGCTTTGTTTGGCCAAAGCAGGCGGAGTGTTCTGTTTGGATGGTAATTTGAATATTTCGTAACTTCTGCTTTTGTGTTGTACCCCGGGCTGAGAGATAAGACATCGCGGGGTTTTTGCGGTTAATTGCTCACTTTTGTAAAGAAGGCACTGTTTGAGTTTAGCGGTACATCTCTCCACTGAAATCTCCCAAAAGTAGCCAGAGTTTAATGTAGAACATTGACAATCAGAACAGACTTGAACAAGTGTTGTGAAAATGTGAGGCTCGATTTTTTTTATTATTATTTTTTGTTACTGGTAATTAATTAGATAGGGAGAGTAGACAAATTAAAAAACCCGCCATCTTGACTTTAGTTTAAATTCCAACATTGATCAACAATCTCATTCTCCTTTACAAGGTGATTGAAATCTAGTTTCTCCATACAAAATTAGTAATTATTCTAGTAAATACGTAACGAGAATCAACAGAATCATCAGCGATTAGATATCGTCTTCATGTATTACCTAATTCTCACAACCTTTTTATGAGAGTTGTATGGACAGCAGTTGGGAGAATTGGTATTGAGGTGAAAGTTAAATAACGTGCCAAACACTTCAAGTATTCTTTAATTGCTGTCGAGCGTTAGCGAGACAGCACACTATTCTTCTCTGTAGGGCGAAAAATCCAAAATTTTCTCGGATGTAAGACTCGAAGCCTGCGCAGTAGAGTATTATCCGGGACAATTGAAACGACAATCACGCGCACATCACATGGCTGTCATATCATCCGGGATCCACGCGTGAGATCACTTTGCACGTGAGAAATCCTCGCACGCTGTCAGACGCTTTCGACTTTCGAATCTTTCGTACGCTGTCAGTTGTTTGACGTTGCCATCATACAACAAATAAATCATTGTTCAAGGTAGACATATTTTTCTAGTTACCGTTATTGTTACCCACTGAATATTGGTTGATTATATTTCATACAGATATAGGAAGAAATTTTACTCCTGCTCACTACTGATTTACTAAGTATCTTTGCCAAAACCCTTCTGCAAAGAATTCATTGTTCAAGTTACACATATTTTTATAGTTACTGTTATTGTTCACATTGAAAAGGAATTACTCCAGTCAAGAATATTTTGTATCAAGTTTATGGCATATAACATTATTTTCTAACTCGTTCAATTTACAGTTCCAAATGAAAACAGTTTAAATGTGTAAATGAGAAACAAATTTTAATACATACTTGAAGTTAGAAACTTTGGTATCTTGTCAAGATACACATTGTATAAGGATAAATTTTCCAATAAATGAGTATCGTTGTCATTTATAATTCCCAACATCTATCAGATTAATGACTTATCAAATCAACAGTAAAAAATAATTTCCTCTCACCTTTTAGAACAGCACCTCTATTTTGCTACTACCTACATTTTCAACCACTTTCCCCACCCCACAAACAACAAAGCATTTTCAGCAATTTCCCAATATGGGTCAAACAACTCCGTAAGCCTAACGATTGGGCCATTTTTCTAAAACACCACTTGCTGTAGTAATGATTACAAATCATCCAGCGAGGGCCTACTCTGGACACCCGTACCCTCCAAAGATGAAAAAATTTCCAGACCTGTTGACTGTTCAATTCAGTTCCCACCGTTTTATCGACGTTCGACAGCACTCATTTTCATAATGAAATTCCTAGTATATTTTTGTTTTTTCTTTCAAATAGCCAAATCTTTAACTGAAAAAGAAAACGTTCTTGTTGATGCAATTTCTAATTTCTTCAATAAACCGCGTCAGCAGACAATCACGGTATATGTATTCAACAAAACAAGTTCAAGACTTGATTGGATGCTTTAATACAACTAACGTGATTCCCTAAAGGCGGGTCTCAAAGAGGGAATTAGACATTGGGAATTAACAGTAAAAGTAATGGAAAAAGATTTCTTCCCGCCTAGATAACAACGAACACAAACGGAAAACAACGCGTTATTTTCACCCTGCTCTATTTTATTGTAACAAGCTTTTATAACGGTGTGTCTGACACTAGTATTTATTTTCTACGTTAGCACTCTCAAAAGACAATTCATAATTACTACAAACAAAAAAATTCTTACTCTATCATACATTCTCAATCTACTTTTTCTAAACTCACTCAACCCAGACTAATGAGAAATCAAAACCAGCTGGAATCCTGTAACTTGGAAACCTATCCTGGTATGATGTTCGCGGAATTCAATCAATTGAAACTCAGCATCAAGATTCTCCTTCCTAAGGGATAATTTCACGCTTCAGCGCGTGTACAAGTCATAGCGTGACTATAAACTACTACCTTGTTCATTTTTTTACAGACCCACATGTAGTTCAACAACTACAGACTGTGATTTGTAAAAGCAGAATGACTGATACCAAACTTTAACAGAAGATGTCAACGAATTTATCGAGAAAATCTCGTATTTAGTAATGAACATTGAATTTCTTATTCGGCGCGAAGGATTTAATCTAGACACACACACGTCTTATCTACTTTTATCCGATTGTTGGATAAACAATGTATGTATTAATCAAAACATACGAAAGGAATTCTAATGACAAACATTACTCCTATCGCAGCGTTTTCATGACTGACATGAAAGACTTAAAGGAAAATTCCTTCCAGTAGTCATTAGCTCGGCAAACGTTATAGCTTGTTACAACGCGGAGCCGTAAAACTATCCTTTAATGGCAATTATCAAACAAGTAAGCCGCTCAAAGTAAACTGTTTATCTTAGACTAAGGATACGTGCCTACTCGATTTTGTACTAACCTATTGATTGACATATCATCGGTGATATTGAAATTTTCAGACTATATCTCGCTTCTATAATTTACCAACAGTTTGTTTATACCCTTATATAATTGCAAAGGTTTAGTTGTTCTGTACAGGGTGTGTAAAACTAAGACTCCAAGCTCTGCGATTTCTTCAGGTAGTTTCATAAAAGACTTCGACTTCGTCAGGTCGGAAGTTGTAATAACTACCCGCCAGGAATGATCGTGTGAAGGAGGATGCATAGCTGTTGCCAGCTGGCGGGCTGTAGGTGTATCCAGGGTCTGAGTAGGAGTTGGTGTTTGATGCAGCGTTGTTTGCGATGTAAATATCATGTGCTTGTCCAAATGATGGTCCACGATCAGAGCAGCTGTAGATGGAATAGCTTCTATGATAACTATACGGTCCTGTTTGATCTAGCTTTAGTGGCTGCCAACCAGGCTTGTTAACCAATGAAAAGAGAAAGGCTGCTGAATCATAGCGCCATGAACAACTGGAACCTAATTTGAAATACACAATGGAAAAAGAAGTCCAACATTAATGATGTTTATTGACACTTAACGATGTATTACAATGTTAATTTGACTGTTTCAGAAAATTTTGTCATTATTCTAAGCTCGGCATAATTTCTTGTACTGCTAATTTTAAGTTCTCTTGCTCCTGTATGTAAAATGTGTCCTAAGTTTTTCATAATTTCAATTCTCGGATGAGCAAGGCCGGTGGGAGACTGGAACCACTGCCCCGATTTCTGACTACATGTAATATAATAATAATAATAAAAACAATCTTTAAAGAGGAAGCGCCCGTCACGTAATACGTGGTTTTCAGGGAGGTCCTCCATAAAAATAAAAAGTATTAAAATCTAAAATAAGAAATACAAATATCACAGATCTAAAATATAAAATATAAAATATACAATAATTAAAACTACTAAAGATTAGCGAAAAAACTGAGTAACGACGTTTCGGTGTCATCCTGGCACCATTTTCAAGTTAAAAAATATTTGTGCGAAAAGTAAACTAATTTATACCAATGGTAGAGGTGCGAAATTGAATAAATTAAGATTAAGATAGCTGTTCAATGTTCATGTTCATTCCAATGAGGTGTCAGACACTGGTAATGAGTTCAGTGTCTGTTCAAAGCCTAAACAAATACTTTTGCGCGAATGGAGTCTGACTGTGTGTTAAGGCTCGGTTTCTTCTTGCGAATCCACAACATTTCGTAGATCAAGCAATCGAACTTTCCCTGACATTTTCCCAGAATTTCGAACTAACTCCTACCTTCGCCAAAGTTGATCAAACAAAGCATATGAAATGGTCAAAGGCTTCCGAGCAATTTTCAACTAATGTCATCGCAGAAGAACTAAGGGCAAAAGTAAAGCAAAATGCGACACTGAAGAAGGAACTTAACGGAATCTACGTTGAAATACGCCGGAATTGTTCATCACTCCAATACATGTGCATCCTGAGAACGATGGTTAACCTCCGCAAAAAGTACTATCAGAAAATGATGAGCGGCCATATCAACAAAATCATGAAGCTGCTAAACAAAGATCACGATGTGGACAAACATATCCAGAACATTTCCTCCTACAAGCTTTCATTCTTCCAGAAGCTTGTTCTGTGTCGAGGTTTGAAGTTTTCCTTGCCGCAACGCATCTCTTCAATGGACATTCAAGTTAGCTTCGAGAAAGCCTTCTGGCAACTGGAGCCTTCATTATCCGATGATAAGAAGGAATTAGCTGCGGCGACCCTTCGATCGATCGCGCTTAACTACATCGAGTGCAAAGCCTCCAAACCACCGAAAGCGCTACAAAGAGCTATTGAGCAACTAAAACGAAGAGATGACATCGTAATCACGAAACCAGATAAAGGTACAGGAGTAGTTGTTATGGATAAGGCAGAATATGTTCGCCTTTTGAGTGAATCTTCCATCAACGATACAGCTAAATTTACCGCCGTAAGGTCGGAGAGACCCAAGACGCGTGGACGACCGCTCAAAAACTACCACCCTTTACTGCAGAAAGAGAAACACCTTGAATCTGTCGTGCGCAAAATTCTCCCAAAACAGATTGCCGACTCAGTTTGCCCGAAAGGATCACGACTCGCCCATCTTTATGGTCTGCCAAAGACTCATAAAGAAAAACTGGCGATGAGGCCCATTCTATCCGCCACAAGTACTTACAACTTCGCCCTCGCGAGATGGCTCGACGATAAACTGAAGCCCCTGTCGATCAACAGCTACACAATATCTGACACATTTTCCTTCGCTGATGAGATTCGCAATCTGAGCCTCAACGAATCTGACATCCTAGTATCTTATGATGTCTCTTCGCTATTTACGAACGTCCCACTACAAGAAACCATCGAGATCCTTGCTGATAGAGCTTTTGTTGACAACTGGTTCAACAAAACACACCATCTAAACATCAGCAAAGCTGATCTAATTGAACTGTTGTCAGTAGTAACAAAGGACCAGCTATTTCAATTTAACGGTCAACTCTACCAACAAATTGATGGACTAGCGATGGGCTCTCCCTTGGGTCCCCTAATGGCCAATACTTTTCTTTGTTCTATCGAGGAAAAGCTACAAAACGAGAACAAGTTGCCAGACTTCTACAGACGCTACGTGGATGATACACTAGCCACAATGAAAGACATACCAACCGCAGAAGCCTTTCTGAAGACTTTGAACAACTGTCATCCGTCCATATCCTTCACCATGGAGATCGCATCTAACGGTAAGCTACCATTTGTCGGCATTGAAATATGCAAGAAGGGCTGCAAGCTGGTAACAAGTGTTTACCGTAAACCCACAAACACTGGTCTCCTCTTACACCACCAAAGTCATGTCGACAACCGCTATAAAAGATCTTTAGTTAAAACCATGTTAAATCGTGCTTACCGCTTGTCCTCAACATGGGAACTTTTCTCAACAGAATGCGAACACCTTAAACTGATCTTTTCTAACCTCAAGTACTCAGATTCTCTTGTGAACTCCACCATCACCCGTTTCGTTAATTCAGTGATGTCACCAGGCACAAGATCGACGCCTCCAACAGAGAATATCTACCGCATTGTCCTGCCTTTTAAAGACCAGAAATCAGCGGACATAGTAAAGAAACATCTCACGGACTTGAGTAATAAACTTTGATCACAAACTACAGCCGGTGTTCAGAAGCCGTAAAATTGGCGATGATCTCAAAGTACAAGAGCCAAAACCACCTTTGATCAATCAACAGTGCGTTGTTTATAACTATATATGTGATCTATGTGATGCAGAATACGTCGGTTACACTAGCCGTCATCTTTACAAGCGCATTGAGGAACACCGATTTACCGCCATCGAAAAACACCTTCAAAATGAACACCGAGTTGATACAGTTGGTGACCTGACTAACAACTTTAAGATCCTAAAGAAATGTCAGGGAAAGTTCGATTGCTTGATCTACGAAATGTTGTGGATTCGCAAGAAGAAACCGAGCCTTAACACACAGTCAGACTCCATTCGCGCAAAAGTATTTGTTTAGGCTTTGAACAGACACTGAACTCATTACCAGTGTTTGACACCTCATTGGAATGAACACGAACATTGAACAGCTATCTTAATCTTAATTTATTCAATTTCGCACCTCTACCATTGGTATAAATTAGTTTACTTTTCGCACAAATATTTTTTAACTTGAAAATGGTGCCAGGATGACACCGAAACGTCGTTGCTCAGTTTTTTCGCTAATCTTTATTGTTAACTGTATTTCCAAATTTAATCTTATAAAAACTACTAAAACTACCAAAACTACCTACTGTCCTAAAAAAACTAATTACAAATAATTATCTATTAACAATACGTCGTACATCTAAAAATATTTTCTAAAAATGTTTATCCATTAAGAACCTTGTAAGGTTTTTCTTAAGAATTGTGCATGGCATTGGCTTTCATAAAAATACTGGGAGAGACATCCAGTCATGTGATTTCCATGCGACATTTTATAACTTACGTAAAAAATAGTTTTCTCAGCTTTGCATGCATGAAACATCATTCTTCAGATCAAAACCACTCAAATCCATTACTTTGTCGTCTGAAATCAGTCATACAGCTTATTATACCCAGTTCTAAAAATACAAGTTTCTATTCGCCTGTTTATCATGATCGATGTGTTAACCAGAAAGTTCTTAGTATCACTGACTTACTTTCCTTTTTCTGGGTGACCCTTTTTTCTGTTCCCTTCCTTTAATGATTCGAAGTCATTATAGCAAGTTACCGCTTCCTATAAAGGTCTTCCATCCCGCAGTTATTAAATGAGTTAGGAGACATATAAACCAAGTAAATTATACATCGTGGAAGTAAGGTAAGCCATTTTGTTAAGAATTTTCCAGCTCTTAAATTTCCTAAACCATATTGTAAAATATTCCATTTCAAAAATTCGTTTTAAAATTCTCTATGACCGCTATTGCGCAATATAATCATCGCTGACCCACAGCTTGAGCTTGGGTTACCTGTTATAAAATGAAATTGATCATAGCACTTACTCCATGACAGACTTGTGTATCCTCCAAAAATATATTTCCCAACACGAATGATTGTGACAGTTGGACCTTTGCCGTCACACTTTGAATGGAAGGTATAGGAAGACCAGCCATTTACAGTTGCCTGGTAACAGCGATTCCAGTAAGAGGATTGGCGAGTCACAGGCTTTAACCATTTATCCAGCCATGTCAAAAAATTCTGGCTGTTTCCCACAATGCTGGAATATTTAAGACCCGCTGCAAAATTAACATATAAGCACGTTTTTTGGATCCATTTTATACCTAGTGTATGTTTTAATGGGTCATGTTGAAAGTTGGTTTCGCTAAGAATTAATAACACTGTCATCTTCTCCAGTTATAAGGTGACCATCTTTACTTTCACCGCAAATGTGACGCTGACCAAAGGTGTATTGTTTGTTCGGCGACACATTTTAAAGGTGGTCGTTATATGCCACCGTACAACTTAAGATATTTTTATCTGGAATATCACGTCCTACATTTTGGGTCGCAGTGATCAGTACTCTTAATAGATGATTTTAAATCCCGAACAGGAAAATATTCGGATAGTATTTGTCAGGAAAACGTAACATCATAACCAATGTTCAGCGCCAAAGTCAGAATTCCCAATGGAAAAATTACCGGCAGACAAACTCACGAAATTTGACAGCTTTTACAAATATTAAAATTTTGGAAAATGTTTTTTTTATGGCTCAATTTCACATAGGCTCTTTTCGCTCCACCCCAAACCCCCACCCCTTTCTATCTGAATAGGGTTAATGTTAATGTCAAAGCGTGTTCGTAGTAGCCAGGAGGTAGCAAACAACATTACTGAGTCGTGTCCTCTTTTTATTGCAGCTGTAACAGTCCTTGCAGTTTGGCAAACTTATCCGAGATGGGAAAGGAGAAATCTGATTGGCTCCCTGAGCGGTCCGAGTTTTGTAATATTAACAGCTGAGATGCACCATCCATAAATTAGTTTTGGCGAATTGTTTTTCTTTAAACCATCTCACGAAAAGAGCAGGTTGTAACTAAGATGAAATCTCAGGGTTTTTTGTTCGTTTTTTGACATCATAGTTGGGGGACAATTTTAGCTTAACTCTAACCACTACTACCAAAATTGAAGCACAATTAACGTGAAATACTCACCTGGCGCGGTGTACCTACAAGTTTTGCCGTCTCCTGATAAAGGATGGTTACATGTACATGTGTATGATCCTACAGTGTTTGTACATGAAGCTGAACGGTGGCAGTCGTGTACACCGCTGACACACTCATCGATATCTGTGGGTAATAAGGAACAGGGTAAAACATAAATTGTTGTTTACTTGTTCAACAAAAAGTGCTTTATGTTCTGAAGTAAGGAGTTTTCGTGGTATTGATATAAGTAGTACTTTATCGTAAATTTGATAGTACGTGTCGTGATTAGAGGTTCACGATGTTTATTAATAAAACCTCTCAAGGGAAATAGTTCTGGTTGTAGAGTGTTGTCATGGCAACCATATTGCTATTCCTGGTCAGAGGAATATGTTTGCATATCAAAAGAACCCGTTTTCCAAAGGAAGGTGAGAAGTTTCATTGTTTGGGAACCGTGACCTCCATGAACCGTGTTGGTTCTCAGTTAGTTATCTTTGTGAAAATTCCTAAAAGGGCGTCGTTTCTTAAGACCCGAGATCTCTAAATTTTAAACAGCATATTGACCAGCAATTAAATGTACAAATAGACAAAACTGATTGCTAATTGTTCACACCTTGGATGTTTTCCGTGAATAGAACCAAAATACATGTTAATTTCCCCCTTTTTATGTTTTACATCCAAAAACCAGACCAAAAAAGAACATAAATATCTTTTACGTACTATAAATTTGTAAGGCGAATAGCCTTTTCGACCAATACCTTTTGTAGTTCTTGTTAAGTAAAAATAACTTACCAGTGCAATTTTTGCCATCGCCTGAATATCCAGCTTTGCACGCGCAAGTGTAAGATCCACGAGTATTGTTACAAGCAGCATTGACATTACAGCTATGAGAGTTTGAAGAGCACTCGTCTATGTCTAAAACAGGATTAAAGGAGTAAATAAATACACGTTGAGCTGTCGTTAGTCTGACCATTTCATCTTAGAAGCATATAGCTTGACAACAGTCCGTCAAAATTTTACGGCAAGTAGTCAGTACCTTTCAATGAAAAATAAATTTATTTTACTTTCCACAATCCCTAACTAATTCTCACCTGCTTTGGGATGATTTATATTACCCCGGTTCTAAGCCTTGGCGCCGGCTTCGAAATTGTTAAAAAAAAATGTTGAACTTTTCTCTATTATTATTCTCATCGCACAAGAGCGGTTGATTACAGTTTTTTTAAGCTCACCAAAGCAGGAAAAATTTCATAGTTGTTGAAAATGAAGTGAGATTGCTCAGTACATTCAGCATCAACATCAAATGTATTGCTGCTTAGGTTTTGTTTGTTCGTTTGTTTGTTTGTTTGTCTCTTACCGTTGCAAGTTTGTCCGTCTCCGGTATATCCAGCTCTACACTTACAGGAATATGAGCCCACGGTATTCGCACAATCTGCATTCACGTCACAGTTATGAGTGTTGGTGGAGCATTCCTCCAGATCTACAAAAATAAAATTTGGAAAAAATGAAATAGTCATCAAATGCATGAATAATGTTTACAGTACTGGTTTGTGACAACTTATTTAAAAATTAACCATGGAACCTTTTTGAGCGCGCAAGATTATTCCTGACTAAATTCTGGGGAGTCAAATAATTTTTATTAGTAGATTTACAAAACAAGAGATTTATCACCTGTAAAACAAGTAAAGTTGAAGCAGTTATCACATGGTACGTCATTCCAAGTGTATCCATGCCTCACGCCAAGAGTGTGCACACAGTCTTCGTTGTTCCAGTTGTTTGGTTGCTTTGGAGCCCAGAACCTAAAACTGCTAATTTCTTTGTTTGTCCACACAAAAGAGCCTTCAACACTGCGGTCATTCAGCCCTATCCACGATCTATCGCCAGCGTGGCGGTGCTGAATAAATACGTTTTCCTCCTGGTTGTGCACAGTCACCAGATCAGAGTTCATCTCAGAACAGTTTGACTCAGCAGTCAACCATGTGGCGCATGCGGGGCTTGAGAAGTAGCAATAACCACCAAAGTAAGTCCATCCTGGCTGACAAATGTCTGTAGATGTAAACAAAACTAAATCCTTAAAAAGTGAGAGAAATTATTAAGAATGTCTTGAGTGTTTTTAAAGGAAATAATTGCGTGTCAGGTTTCTGCAAAGCCTCCACATGTTTTGGCATTTTACTCCTGACTAAAACATTGGACGTCGTTTGTTATGAAATTAACTTCTGAGCATAAAAATAAAAAAAAAAGCGCCTGCTTAAATCTTATTTTTAACAATATAAGACACAGAAGTTGCTTAAATATGAATACTAAATCTAGAGAATAGTAAATTTAACGATGAATTATTTTGTCCTTACCTGACAGGACAGTGTATGAGATAGACAGTGGATCATACTTTGTGTCGTACAACTCTTTTAAACAAACTCGGACACCGGTCCGAAAAGAACAAAATAATCGAAAAAATAATTTTCACAACACTAACGGTGATATTCTGAATATTATTTAATTTCGTGGGTTTTCATTCTAGTAAGACATATCAATATCATCATATTTTCCCTTAGTGAGTCCTTTGTAGATATCCCTCATCGCTCTGTACAACAGGAAATGTTTTTGTCGATTACAACTTCCGCCATCTTGGAGACGCCGTTTTGGATTTTACGATTTTTCCGGGATTTAAGTCGATGAAAATTAAAACAATATGATAATGGATGTAAAAAGGTACCATATTAATTTTGCATTGTTGTTTAAAAAAATTGGAAGAAACGAACAACTCTGTCAAATAGACGAGATTTGATTCGACCGGCGTGTCAAAAATGCAGTTGCTATGGATATCCCTAAGGAAGTGAGGAAACAGAATTACCTCCACCCAAGCAGTTATTCCATTGTGTACTGGTTGTTTATTTCCACCGCTAGATGAATGGTTCGCGGAAACAAATACATTCGGGGTGCTGTTGTACTTCTCAGTGAAGCGGATGTCCTAAAGAAAAACTCTAATTGAGCGGGCTGTTATCTAACTTTGATTCTACTGGCAAACGAAAGAATGAACCTACAGTATAGTTTAAATTAACATTTTTTCTGTAGGATCTGTACACTAACTCTTGAAACTTTTGAAAAAGTAGTTCTAGGCAAGCTCTCAAATAAGAAGAATGAGATACCAACCTTGCAATAGGCATTGTTGTAATCTGCAGGTGGATGTTGGGCGTTAGCAAAATAGACAGAACTGTGTTCTGTAAAAAGAGGCTTGTGGAGAGAAGAAAACGCCAACCATTTCTAAAAGAGAGAAAAATAAATAAACGTTAACAAGACAATTAAGATAGAAATAGCATTTTTTCACAAAATTAATTGAGATAACCATTTAGTAAACGTCTAAATCCAGGTCTGTTTTTTCTAAATATGTGTGGATGGTAACTTACATAAGAAACTAAGTAGGCAGCGCATAAGACTGGCTTCTGGAGATGAACTAAATACTCCGAAGTGTAAATAAACTATAGTACGCGAAAAGATCTCTCAGTTCTTCATGGGTGGCGAGTAAAGGAAGGTGTAGACACTTACAGTATAAACATCGTCGTGAGATCCTGCGTAGTTCTGCAGCTCTCTCAAACAAACTTTAAAGGAGGATTGCGTGACGTCTTCAATCCACACACTGGCAGCGTCACGCTTGAGTCCTGCTCGATAGTGCGCAGCAGTAACAAACACTGAAGGTATCACTGAAAACTTTCCCTGCATAGAAAACAAACAAAACACAAGCTGTTACCGTTGATGTTCATCTTACTGATGTTGTTGCTGCTCTTACCCTAGAGCTGTTTAACAGTAACGAGGATTTGAAAACCTAGTGCGGGTTAATGCTCTAATGGCTTAGTGAGAACCGACATTTTAGGTCCATTAGTCCCAACGAAATCATATTATCTTGAGCTTAATCCGATAACTATAGGCTACTCAAAATTATTCTTCTAGAACTTGAGTTGTGAAACGAAACGAAAAAGTATCTACCGATGGAAAATTGACAGATTTACAAGTCGTTCCAGTCCACCATTGTGATATCCGTACTTCCCCGGCAACACCACCCACTGGAGCCCCTTGGTACGTCATCCAATCAACTGTCACGTTAGCTTTTGATTTCCGCTCATTGTAGCCTGCCGCCATCACACACGCAGTGAATCGATCATAACTGACATTCTCAACCCACGACACAGCGGCATCGTGTACATATGACTTGTCACTTGTGTCGATATGATTGACAGTGATCTGGACTTCAAGTGGTTTGTCAGGATAAAACACATAAGGCTTGAGGCCAATTACTTCATAATGAGAATATCCCAGTGAAGGAATGTGTGGCATGTGACGGCGACCTCGCTGGAAAGGAAATCCTTTAAAAAAAAATAATAGTACAAAAGACAAATCAGAACAAACGATTTAAACTTTCCATGTTTTTTCATCGTAATCATCATCGTCTTCTTGGACATCGTCAGAAATTTCAGCCTAAAACAATTTCTAACCTTCACAACTACCAGGGTGTTGCACAGAGAAATTCAGTCTCTGAATGCACATTTCCTGTCGAAACAAACACTCATTGTCGTATGTTGTGCCATTTGATGAGCAGACTGGTTCTTGGTATGATGGACAACTGTCAACAGCAACGCAGCGAGCATCATTTGGTCCAAACGCTTTACACAGGCAGTGATAATGACATGTCACGTCGATGCAAGGATCCAAGTCTGGCAAGGCATATAAACAATTGTCAAGAAACGATTTGATATTCTAGCACACACTTGCTTGATAGTTATCCACACTTCTGCCTTCTCAGTGTGAGCTCGCGAGCTTTTTTAAAGATTATTGCAGTGAACAACATCGCAGAGGGGAAAAGGGGATACTGGAAAGAGAATGTTAAATATACCGAGTGATTTTTCAATCTCCAAATAGAATCTTTTTGCCTACCTCCAGTGACCATGTAGTCGACAGTGATAACATCTTTATTGTTGGCGTCGCTGTTGTAATTCCTCACACACACTTGTGCATCACTTGTAGATGTATGCTGAATAAAACCAAAAATTAATTAAACCCGGCCTGGTTCATGTTGTTATAGTGCTGGCATGGTTTTTTTTTTTTTTTTTTTTTTTTTTTAAATCATATGAGCAAAAGTTACAGTGCAACTAGAACTCGCTGGAATCGCTTTGAAACGGCCCCAAAACAGCACACAAACGCAAGTAACAAACAGAAGACTTAAAATGATTTCTTTCCATATCTCGAGCTGTTATGTGCAATTGTTACATTCCCATTCAAACTCTTAAATTTACCCTCTTATGCAATGTCATATAATTTTCATGGCTTCTAAGGGGTATGGGATATCTCTGCCATTACCTGAGAGTTTAGCAAAACGCAGACAAAGGTCACAACAGGTAATCCTTACCTCAACCCAAGCGGTAACAGCGTTACAACGTGACCCAGAGAGATTAGAATTGTTGTTCTTGTCACTGTGTTTTGGCGTCACTAACACTACAGGACGAGCATAAAATGCTTCAGTGAAGTTCACTGTCTGCAATGTTAAAGAAAAAATAACTTAATAACGGCTAAATCATGTTCTGCGAGTCTCTAGCACAGCTAAGACTGATAAATAGTTGGTATTTGTCTTTATAATCCGCTGACCTGATTCAGGTATGTTTGGATTCCAAATCAGAGCGGCTTTGATTTGAACAAGAGGAAAAGTATGTTTGATCAATTGGTCACCAAAGATAAAATTGGGTCTCAGAAACTATTTATGACAGATTTTGTGGGCCTACAGCTCAAATAGTTCCATGTTAACAGTCAATTTTGACTTCCCGCATTGTTATAAAAGCATTGCTGTTTTTGCCCTTTTGACGCCCTGTTATAAAGAGGATTTAGAAAAGAAAAAATAATGCCGCAGGCTGGCAATAATTATTCTTACTTGACAGAAAGCGTAGTTATCCTGATGAGATGGTGAGTTTGTATTGGTAAACACGAGACTGTCGTTTATGGTAAAGTTGTCCACCTGCAGATTTGTAAACGCCATCCAATTCTACAGAAGAAATAAAAGATATTGTAGTTAAAACCTGTCAATTATTAAAGAAATAAAAACATGCACAATTAAGGACTGTTTTAACCAACGTACAAGAGTACATGAAATTATCGGCAAGATACGCAAACCCAGTAAGATGTTGATAATTAGCCTTTTTTCAGGAGAAAATCTCTAAAAGAAGCAACTCTCCTTGTGTATGCATTCAACTGCTTCCAGTCAACGGTTCCTACCACATGGTTTCTACAAGTAGCTTGAGGTTTATCAAAGAGCTAACAAAAACATATTTTCTCTGTGTTGTTTTCTTTCGAAAGCCAACGACTGGATTGATGTTTTATACTGGTAGAAAAAAGACTCATCTGGAACAGCTTGAAAATGGTAGATGATCAGGTACGTCACATGGGAAATTGACCTCTGATATGTTTGGAACATCGTAACGCATGTAAATATTTTAGAATAGTGTTCTAAATAACAAAAATTAATTGTTGTTTAATCCTGACAATTATCAAAAAAATAAAAATATGTCATTTCCTTTCAGACCATCCATTTAATGATTGTTTTCACCAACGCATAAGAAAAATTATAAGTAAGATACACAGACCAAGTAAGATGTTGATATTTTTGCAGGAAAAAAATTCTATAAAAGAAGCAACTCTCTTTGTGTGTATATTCAGCTGCTTGTAGATTAGCTGGGCCTATTTACGGTTTCTACCACATGGTTTCTACAAGTAGCTTGGAGTTTATCATGAGAGCTACCAAACACATATCATGTTTCCTTTATACTATTTTCTTTAGAAAGCCAACGTTTGATGTTTAACACTGGTCCAAAAAAAGTCATCTGGAACAGCTTGAAAATGGAAGATGATCAGGCACACGTCACATCTTAAGGTAGCCTCTGATATATTTGGTAACACCGCAACGCATGTAAATATTTCAGAATACTGTTCTTTAGTCCGGGGTCATTATGGTTTGCATTCAACTTTGATGAAGTGCATATCTTTGGCAGAGCCTAGTTGATTAGAATGACAAGTGACAGAAAACGAAATTTAAATTTACTCACTATCTTTATGCCTTTATGGGGTCCATCGAAAATCTTTGCTTCTCTGAGACAAATTTTAAAATTGTCCACGCGCAACTCCTCCACCCACACGGCCATGGCGTCTTGAGGTCTCTTGGGAACTTGGTGACTAGCAGTTACAAATATGGTTGGAGGAGTAGAAAACCGCTGAAATGAAATAATGAGAGAAGTTAAGATTAGTAAGTTAAGCGAGTGAGTGGGTGAATGATCAAATAAACAGATCAGCGAATATCCAAATGACCAATAATGAGTGAACGAGTTAATGCTTGCTGGAACGTCATTTGTTCCTCAACTTACAGACATTTTGAGATTGAAAAAATTGACTAAACGTTTGGGATGGTAAAAATACAAAATGCCTCAAATAACAATAAAAGCGAGTCACGCAACACGCTACACGCCACAGAAAGTGTAAATATTTTCACAGTGAGAGCCCGCCGAGGATATTTTAATTATTCGAACGAAAAAATACGCTTAAAGCTAAAAACCATTTATCAGCTTATTGTTAATCGGTTTTTCATCTTTTGCATTAGGAATATTTGTGTTTAACGACCAAAAATAATCTCTGTAGTTTCAGTTGATAAACGCTTCTCAATTTCAACAAATTTCAACATAGCGACATTTTACTCATGTTTTGCGATTGCCTTGAAACAGTCTGCTATACAGGCTTAATTAGTCTCCAGTTGCTAGGCAACTTTTGAATTACAAGGCAATTGTTGCAACTTCTTACTAAAAGAGGAGCCTTTTTAGTGTTTTTCTTCAGTTATTGAACAATGTTCCGTATCAGTTAAATATTTATCCCCCTGACGCTATTTGTTTCCAATACTTCTTGCTGAGCAATCACGCCATATTTTGATGCTGAGCTTTTGCACAAGTCACGTTTCAAAATGGCAGATTATTCACAATTTTCAGTAAAGGAAAATTCAATACCTGACTCGTAAATTACACGTTGAATTTCACGGGGAAAACCGATATTGCACAAATCGCGAAGTGAAGCGAGTAAACGAAGCGAGAAAACACTGACTGACGTTTAACAACGTCGAACAAACCGTTTTAAGTAAAGAATAATTTTATACTCAAATTCAAATTGAAATACAAGCTAAATTTTCAATATTAAAGTCCTTCGAAAGAACAACGAGAAGAGAATAAAAAGTCCGATTGTATTTCTCTCAGCAGAAAAGCTTACCAAGAACCGCCGTTGTACCATACTGCAAGTTGATAGAAATATTTACTGAAGAGTTGTTAAACGGTGCCCCAGTAAACAGTCAACCGAGAGCTCTCCCTGTAAATCACAAGTGATTGTTGCGTTGACTGCTGGTGGCGAGGCAGGTCCGCTGTTGACTTCGCAATTTCTCGTAAACCTTATGTGGAGCTGGAGCCGCTTCTAGTGTTAAGCAGTAGCACTAAATGCAAACACATCCCGCTTGTTTGACACCCTTCGTCGTTTTCCCAGAGGCTGTAACTTGAATTGAATCTGCGTTAGCGTGACCTGTCAGCTCTGAGATTTCTGAGCGGATGAAAGTCGTCGCGTATTCTTTGAATACGACTGTTTTACGGCCGCTTGAGTTTGTGAATTTGCCATCCTAGGACACGGTTGAGGCGATGTCCTTCGTTTGCTTTGCAAGTGTATTTCGGCCCACTGGAACCATCTTATACAAGATATTGGATGTTGGACCTTCACTGGAGTGAGGAAAAAATTTTCAGGAACTCAAAATCAATGCTGTACTGTAACTGTACCTTTCTTTGTATTCAGGTGAGGTAAAGTTCACTTCAGAGAAAGTTGCCATTTGGTAATCTATATATGTCACAATTGACCCTGTAGCTTCTTCGGCAGCTGAACTTTGCTTTGAGGCTTTCTGTTCGCTTGCGTCGGCCATTTTCTCGTCCAAATCACGGTTATGATTTTGTCGTTTTCTGGCACTCGGAATCGTAAGCGGCTTCTTATATCTCTCTAAAAAGTTGTACTTCAGTTCAAAGCAGGGAGAAACTTCATTTTCACTTCCACTTTGAAAAAGACTTGTGTTTGTCTTTTGCTTCGTAGACTGCGACAGTCGTTTTGAAAACATGATTAAAAGGTCAATGTTGTTTTGTTGTCACTCCTGTGAACAATCACACAAAGTCTCGTTTTCAAGAGTCGTAATTCCAAGCTAAATATCTCGCCGTGGTAAACAATTAGAGTGCGAGAATTCTGAGCTATGTGATTCTTCCAATTTGGCAATTTTAGACCGGCGCTTTTGATGCTATAAACACGGCCTCGTTACTTGAAGTAAAGCTCTTTTCTGCACCATTTCCTTTCAAAAATTTTATCAAATTTTTGACAAATTCTGCACACAAAAAACTGGCAGACCTTTAGGCAGTTCTTGCCAGTAATTGTCAACTTTACGCATTTATTTATTTATGTATATATCTGTTTTGCATTTTAGGGGAAATTCTGAGTGCGTGGCCAGGTCTTATTCCTTGAACTATTTCAATTTCACGCGAAAACCTGATATATCACACGAATAGCGAAATGAATCTAGAAAGCGAAGCGGGAAAACACTGATTGATATTTAACAACGTCGAGCAAACAGTTTTATAAATTAAGAAATATGTTTACACTCAAATCAAAATTGAAATGCAAGTTAAATTTTCAGTGTTCAAGTTCTTCGAAAGAACAACGAGTCGAGAATAAAAAGTCAAAACGTATTTCTCGCAGCAGAAAAGCTTACCGAGAACTGCCGTAAACAGTCAACCGAGAGCTCTCGCCCTAAATCAGAAGTGATTGCCGGTTGCATTGACTGCTGGCGGCGAAGCGGCCCACTGTTGACATCGTAACTTCTCGTTAACTTTGCGTGAAGCCGGACGCGATGTCCTTCATCTGCTTTGCAAGTGGAGCCGGTGAAGCCACTTCTAGTGTTAAGCAGCAGCACTAAATGCAAACCCAGCCAGCTTCTTTGACGTCCTTCGTTGTTTTTCCAGAGACTGTAACTTGCAATTGAATCTGGGCTATATAGCGTGACTTGTTAGAGCGGATGAAAATCGTCGAGTAGGCTTTGAGTATGACTGTTTTACGGCCGCTTGAGTTTGTGAATTTGCCATCCAAGGACGCGGTTGAGGCGATGTCCTTCGTCTGCTTTGCAAGTGTATTTCGGCCGACTGGAACCATTTTATACAAGATATTTGATGTTGGTTTCTTTACTGGAATGAGGAAAAAAAATCCCAGGAAAATTGTGACTTTTAGGAGATGGCCTACATAATAAAAATGAATACTTTTCGTTGTATTTGATGAGGTAATGCTCTCTTTGAAAGCTGCCATTTCGGCTTCTATATATGTCGCAACTGCGGCTGGAGCTTCTTCGGCTACTGAACTTTGCCTTGCGGCTTTCTCCTCGTTTGCTTCGACCATTTTCCTGTCCAAGTTATGAGTTTGTCGTTTTCTGGTAGTCGCTAGCGTAATCAGCCTTTTCTATCTCTCTAAAAACTTGTCCTTTACTTCAAAGCAGGTCGAAATTTCATTTCCATTTTGAAGAAGACTTTTTCGCTTTGTGAAACATGATTAAAAGGTCACTGTTAAGGTTGTTTTGTTGTTTCAGTGCAATATCACGCAAGGCCTCGCTTTCAAGAGTCGCAATTCCACGCTAAATACCTCGCCTGGGTAGCCAATCAGAGTGGGAGAATTCTCTGAGCTCTGCGATTCTTTGGCAATTTTAAACCGGCGCTTTTGACGCTGTAAACAACCTCGTTACTTTAAGAACAACTCCTTTCTGCGCTATTTCCTTTCAAAAATATTGACAACTTTTTGACCAATTTTTCAAACAAAAACACTGGTTAACTATTAGGTTGACTTTTCCAATTGATTGGCATCGTTTGGCTTTTATTTAATTATTTATCTTTTTGCAGTTTTTTAGGAAATTCTGAGTGCGTGGCCAGGCCTAATTCATCGATCTTCAATTTTTACAAACCATTTCCTCATCTTTTCAGTGTCATACACATTAGATTACTTTGTATACTGCAATCAGTTTTAGCGTTAACTAAACATCTTTTAAAAATTTTTGTTTGTGTAACTGATTTGTTTCTTTCTAGTCCACATCCACAATCAGTAATCTCTTTTTCATAAACTCGCGTTTGGCTCTTCGCGGCATGACCAACTGAGGCGAGAACCGTTACTTGCTGTCGGCCGTAAAATGGCGTTTGGAAGTAGATTTTCTTACAACCGAACAGCCCTGGTGAGCTTGTTGTTACGTTTTCTTTTCCGGCCTTGAATCCGAGTGCTATAAAGAAATAAATAAAACGTTTTTCGTCAAAATGAGCGTACCTACAAAGTTTCAACTGAATGCACAGCCGATATCCTAGGAATGGACATGTTGGTTGCCTTAGTAAGAGATTTAATATTCAATTTCCTTGATCTGTGTGCCCCTCCCCCATCTCTCAGTTCGCTTCTTGTCTGATCAACAAAACGTAAAAACGCCTGAGCTTGCCGTGAGAAGTTGAATTAAGGTTTACAGTCACAGAACGTAAAGAGCGGACCCCTACCTTCAGTGGCTGGAGCACCCAGGCAAATCAACAAAAAAATGAGAAAGAAGTGCATCGCGTATTGGTGCTCAGACGACATCTTGCTCCGACTGAAAGGGAACGTCACTCTGGCGCATATTATAATAATCACAAGGGCAATGCGTGACTGGAATGTACCTGTTAGGACATGTCGAATTATAGGATATCAACAAATTGTAAACAGCACGTTTACAAAAATGAGTTATCTTCGGGGTGACGCATATAAGTGACGAGGTGGAGGATGTCAGGCAGAGGAAAATGACCAGTGTAAAAAGGTATGGCGGATTCCTAAGAAATTGACATGACTTCTCCTATCCGACAATTGCATCTTATTTCCATCAAAATAAAATACAAGAATCGTTAGAAATAACAGTGAACTGACCATTATCGGAGTTGCTTTGTGAATGAAAACTACCGACCCCACCCCATTTCCCCTCTCCCCAGTTCCTCGCGGTGCCCCCGTATTCTCCACAAGAAACCAAAATTAAGTCAATCAAGTTGTCAGTTTGAACTTTACACATTTCAATTCTGATCGATTAATGTTCTGTTTTCGCTTTTAGAATTTATACTGCTTTACAGTAAATTTTTAGTTCATTTCAATTTTGAATTGATTTCATGCCAGTTAAATTTCAACCCAGTTATAAAGGAAGTTATGTCGTATTTTAGCTTATCGTTTCAAAGAGGAAAACTCGTAAAGTAACTGGAGATTTGAAAATTAGGAAAGCGTTCTCTTCGATGATTTTCTTCTATAGATGATACAATCATCTGAAAAGTTTCGCAAGTTATTTTCGTCAGACTCGTCATTTATTTTGCGGTATTAAGTCCTCCTGCTCTTAGACCTTCTTAAGTTCTTCGGTTGCTCTTAAGTATTGTTTCAAGACACAGGTCATTGCATTAGGAGATGGATTTCAATTGATTGATGTATTTCTTGGCTAATTTGATCATTTGCCAGTTTCCTCATTTGATATGTGTTTTACTTCATTTTGAATAGTGTCGTTTCTTTTAATCAGGCTCGAAGCTGATGGCGGAATTTGCCATTGCCTTCCTCAACGCATTTTGTTCTTGTAGTTCTTGAAAGCTCTCTGTGTAAAATATAGTTTTAACTCTGCTAGAAACTGCGTGGATTTTAACTTGGTATACATGCATTCCAACTTTCCGTAAGAGGTGCCTTTAGTGGGGCCACCCGGCAAACAATTGAGCTGTGACGAGAGCTGTCAGCTTACACAAGGTTAAAGATTCAGTGTTTGTATGTATCTGAGAAAATCACGAAACGTCTACTTACGGGTTGGTATGCAATGAGATTCGACTATGTTTAATTGTTGTTATCTTAGCTTATTGCACTTTAGTAATGCACTATGTACTCTCGTGGACTACTAAAATGATCACGTTCTTTTTTGCGGATGGAGAGGTCAGGGGGAATTGTTCGAGGGGAGTATAACACAACAGTTTTCTATTTCCTTGTTTCTCGGCAGTTTTATAGTTTGTCAGCTCATTAATAATTCAATTCATGCTCTTAATTAGGCTGTTTTTATTTCTTTGTAGAAGTTCTTTAAATTTGGTAAAAATAAGGGTGCGTGCCATGAGGGCTCGCCTCTTTAATCAGCTTATTTTCCTGTTGTTTTTATACTAACGCATTTTAATACAATTCACTGATACAATTCCTGCTAGAGTAGTTTTATTTAACCCGTGAAACAACATCCAACAATTAGTCAAAAAAGAGCCAAAACTAATTAATGTGGTAAACGAAAACAAGTAAATTAGCATCTAATAGTATCCAATTGTGTAGCAACTATTTCACGGATTAGGTAAAATCACCCTGAGATTGACACCTCTGAAAGATCATGAAACGTTCCAAAATTGATCCTGAATGCACTCAGTATTATTGCGGGCGAAAGAATAACAGACACGTTGTGACAGAACAGTCTTTGAACTAAGAATGCCCATTTATGGATAGTTTTCTGAGAAAATATAAAAATAGTAGTCGCAGTTGCAGGTAACAGTCTCCTGCGAAGTGGTAGAAATACATTATGGAAGACATTACTGATTTTAAAAGCCGGTAATAGAACATACAATTTTTACGCACTGTGAAAGAAAAGAAAGCACCGTCATGCCGTCGACTGTATAGTTTAAGGAGTTGTTGAGCTTACGAGCATAGGTAATTAAAACCCCGATGACAAAGTGAGAAGGAAAATCATTTGCTCGCTGTAACGCGTGTTCAGCTATATGATAAAGCACAGAACTGTACCAGAAGACCTTTGGTTATTATATTTCAGCTGAATTTTGAACTGTTATTGAATGGAAAAATCTAGTCTTCGAGCATTTCCGGGTACGGCAGTACTACTCGAGACATCCTGCTGGGCGAATTTCGAGCAGGCGCCAGTCAAATCTCTATTAAGCACGTTCGTGTTAATTGTTTCTGCGCATCCTTACTGCGCACGCAAATTCACACGCCACGCCATGCATCGATGCGCGTGCTAAGTACCAAAATGAACAATGATAGGGCTGAGATGGTCATTGCTACAGCTTTGCCTGGATTTAATGATCTTGGACGTTCGGTGACCTCTTTCTTTGATGGATCATTTTCTCAACCGAGTTTCTTCGTTTGGCGAAAAAATAAAGAAAAACTATCGATTAGAAGTTGGAATTTTTTGCAACATGCACTATCGAATTCCGTTATTTTTAGCCCTTCGCTTATCTGTGCGGTAGTTTCAAATGCCTCTTGAAGGGTTAAGTTTTGTGAAAACATTGGCAACATTTGGAATTATTAACGCAATAGACCCACAAAATATGACTAAGATCGTTTCCCTCCGTTGACTTACCTTCGATATTTTTCACTATAAACCCCTCTAGACCATACTGAATCACGTGAGCCAATTTTTCTAAATCAGGGTAGTTTTCCACACGCTGAAACGAAGTTGGTGACCCCCAATTTTTTTTGCAATTCTGACAAAAGTAACTCATTATCTGACTGCGGCAAAAATTTAAAAAATCTATGTGAAGAATATAAAAGCGGAAACCGACACAACGTAGGATGATTTTTTTGAAGGTGTACTATATTTCATTTATAAATCATCCCACGTTGTGCCGCGGTTTCTCCTTTTATATTCTTCATTTTATATGTAAAGCCGATTAGATCACTATTGATCCAACGTATACCAGCAGGATCATCGTTCCGGTTGCTTGCTTAAACATTTCATAAACACGTGAAGCGAATTTCGGGAATTTGAATAGTGACCTCTTAATAGGGGGTGACCACTTAACAGAGGGCCGTTTATTAGAAGTTTGACTGTATTTGTATCTCTCTCAGATTTTTTGTAATCCGACCTGCTGCTTTTCTTTTGATTCGCTGTTGCTTGCGCAGCCTGGATCATGCTCGGCCCCGCGCGAGCTCCACGAGTGCTTGCTTTCCCCGACGTAGGTGAATGCACGGTCTTGGGCTTCTTAGATATCTGACCTAATCAGAGTTCTTAGTACCCTAAAAGCTGGCACACAACTTTGCATAGCGCTTACTCACCGTTCAGGATTCAAAAATCAATAAAACGACAACACTGAAGCAGGGTTAAAACGCTAGCAATTACAAACTTTGATATCGCAACCCTTATGAAGGTGGACAGAAGGCACAGAAAATTCAGAAAAGAATAGCAACGGATCGATTACAAAAAATCTTAGAGAATGTCCGTCACCGATCACAACACTGGAAGCAGTATTTTCAGTCACATCTATTTATAGTTATCTGTTTGTATTTTATCTTTAAAATCACCAACAGGGTTTTTTCTTTATGTAGTTAACAATCAGGACAGGGCCGTAACTAGAAACAGGCAAACCGAGGCACTTCCCCCAGTCACTTTTTTTTTCGTTTTTGTTGTTTATAGTCAAAAACACCCTAAATTCCCAGCAAGATAATTAAACCATGGACATTGCTTCAGTCACAACTCATTTCTTGGACACTGCCTCGGTTATAATTTGTTTCTGGTTATGGCCATGCAGGTTGTGGCTCCTGATAACAATTAAATGATTTTGTAAAAGAAAATCATTCAGTTCTATCTGATCCTTTACTCTTTTTTTTTTTTTTCAAAAAAAAAAGTGCTGATATATCTCAAATTATATATTTTTGTTTTTTCTTTCAAATAGCCAAATCTTTAGCTGAAAAAGAAAACGTTCTTGTTGGTGCAATTTCTAATTTCTTCAATAAATCGCGTCAGCAAATAATCATGGTATATGTATTCACAAAACAAGTTCAAGACTTGATTGGAAACTTTGAATACAACTAACATGATTCCCTAAGAGGCAATTCGACATTGGGAATTAATAGTAAAAGTAATGGAAAAAGATTTCTTCCCACCTAGATAACAACGAACACAATCAGAAAACAACGCGTTATTTTCACCCTGTTCTATTTTATTGACACTTGTATTTATTTCCTACGTTAGCACTCTCAAAAGACAATTCATAATTACTACAAACAAAAAAATGCTTACTCTATCATACTTTCTCAATCTACTTGTCTAAACTCCCTTAAACGAGAATAAAATGAGAAATCAAAACCAGCTGGAATCCTGTAACTTGCAACTTATCCTGGTATGATGTTCGCGGAATTTAATCAATTGAAACTCAGCATCAAGATTCTCCTTCTTAAGGGATAATTTCACGGTTCAGCGCATGTACAAGTTATAGCGTGAGTATAAACTACTACCTTGTTCATTTTTTACTGAACCACATGTAGTTCAACAACTACAGACTATGATTTGTAAAAGCAGAATGACTGATACCAAAATTTAACAGAAGATGTCAACGAATTTATCGAGAAAATTTCGAATTTAGTAATGAACATTGAATTTCTTATTCACCACGAAGGATTTAATCTAGACACACACACGTGATCTACTTTTATGCGATTGTTAGATAAACAATATATGTATTAATCAAAACATACGAAAGGAATTCTAATGACAAACATTACTCCTATCGCAGCGTTTTCGTGACTGAGGTGAAAAAAATTTCCAGCAGAAGTCATTAGCTCGGCTAACGTTATAGCTTGTTATAACACGGAGCCATAGAACCATCCTTTAATGTCAATTACCAAAGAAGTAAGCTCAAAGTAAACTGTTTATCTTAGACTGAGAATACGTGACTACTGGATTGTTCTAACATATCATCGGTGATATTGAAATTTTCTGATTATATTGCACTTCTATAATTTACCAACAGTTTGTTTGTACCCTTATATAATTGCAGAGGTTTCATTTTACTGAACACGGTGTGTAAAACTAAGACTTCAAGCTTTGCGATTTCTTCAGGTAGTTTCATAAAAGACTTCGACTTCGTCAGGTCGGAAGTGGTAAGTAGTACCCGCCAGGAATGATTGTGAGAAGGAGGATCCATAGCTGTTGCTAGCTGGCGGGCCGTAGTCGTGTCCAAGGTTTGAGTGTGAGTTGGTGTTTGACGCAGCGTTGTTTGCAATGTAAATATCGTGTCCTCCTCCAAATGTTGGTCCATAGGAAGAGCAGCTGTAGATGGAATAGCTTCTCCGATAACTATACTTTCCTGTTTGATCTAGCTTTAGTGGCTGCCAACCAGGCTTGTTAACCAATGAGAAGAGAAAGGCTGCTGAATCGTAGCGATATCCACAACTGTAACCTAATTTGAAATACACAATGGAAAAAGAAGTCCAACATTAATGATGTTTACTGACACTTAATGACGTATTACAATGTTAATTTCATTAGTTCAGAAAATTTTGCTATTATTCTAAGCTCGGCATAATTTCTTGTAGTGTTAATTATAAGTTCTCTTGTTCCTGTATGTAAAATGTGTCCTAAGTTTTTCATAATTTCAATTCTCTTTTTTTTTTTTTTTAAATGAAGCACTTTATTAATACACCTAAAACACACGTACATTACACTTACATGCACTGTTGAAGTTTTACAATGTTCAATAACTTTTCTCATACATAAAAGAAAAAGAAAACGTGACAGCTAAGTAACTACACAAAACAAGAAAAACATATGATATACAAAATATACAAATACAAAAAATAATAATAATAATAATAATAATAATAATAATTTCAATTCTCGAATGAGCAAGGCCGGTGGGAGACTGGAAACCACTGCCCCGACTACTGACTACATGCGATTTCCATGCGACATTTTATAACTTTCGTAAAAATAGTTTTCTCAGCTTTGCATGCGTGAAACATCATTCTTCAGATCAAAGTCCATTACTTTGTCGTCTGAAATCAGTCATACAGCTTATGATACCCAGTTCTAAAAATGCAAGTTTCTATTCGCCTGTTTATCACGATGTGTTAACCAGAAAATTCTTAGTATCATTGACTTACTTTCCTTTCTCTGGGTAACTCTTTTTCCTGTTCCCTTCCTTTAACGATTCGAAGCGGTTATAGCTGGTTACCGCTTCCTATAAAGGTCTTCCATCCCGCAATTATCTCCCAAAATCGAATGAGTTATGAGACATATAAACCGAGCAAATTATACATCGTGGAAGTAAGGTAAGCCATTTTGTAAAGAATTTTGTAGTTCTTAAATTTCCTAAACCATATTGTAAAATACTCCATTTTAAAAATTCGTTCTAAAATTCTCTGTGACCGCTATTGCGCAATATAATCATCGCTGACCCACAGCTTGAGCTTGGATCGCCTGTGATAAGATGAAATTGATCATAGCACTTACTCCATGACAGACTTGTGTATCCTCCAAAAATATATTTCCCAACACGAATGATTGTGACAGTTGGACCTTTGCCGTCACACTTTGAATGGAAAGTATAGGAAGACCAGCCATTTACAGTTGCCTGGTAACAGCGATTCCAGTAAGAAGATTGGCGAGTCACAGGCTTTAACCATTTATCCAGCCATGTCAAAAAATTCTGGCTGTTTCCCACAATGCTGGAATAGTTAAGACCCGCTGCAAAATTAACATATAAGAACGTTTTTTGGATCCATTTTATACCTAGTGTATTTTTTAATGGGTCATGTTGAAAGTTGGTTTTGTCAAGAAATAATAACACTCTCATCTTCACCAGTTATAAGGTGACCATCTTTACTTTCACCTCAAATGTGACGCTGACCAAAGGTGTATTGTTTGTTCGGAGGCATATTTTAAAGGTGGTCGTTGTATGCCACCGTGCAATATCACGTCCTACATTTTGGCTTGCAGTGATCAATACTCTTAACAGCTGATTTTAAATCCCGAACAGGAAAATATTCGGATAGTATTTGTCAGGAAAACGTAACATCATAACCAATGCTCAGCGCCGACGTCAGAATTCTCAATGGAAAAATTACCGGCAGACAAACTCACGAAATTTGACAGCTTTTATAAATATTAAAATTTTGGAAGATGTTTTTTTATGGTTCAGTTTCACATAGGCTCTTTTCGCTCCACCCCAAACCCCCAAACCCCTTTACCTGAATAGGTTAATGTTAATGTCAAAGCGTGTTTGTAGTAGCGAGGAGGTAACAAACAACATTACTGAGTCGTGTCCTCTTTTTATTGCAGCTGTAACAGTCCTTGCAGTTTGGCAAACTTATCCGAGATGGAAAGGAGAAATCTGATTGGCTCCCTGAGCGGTCCGAGTTTTGTAATATTAGCAGCTGAGATCCACCATCAATGAATTAGTTTTGGCGAATTGTTTTTCTTCAAACCATCTCACGAAAAGAGTAGGTTGTAACTAAGATGAAATCTCAGGGTTTTTTGTTCGTTTTTTGACATCATAGTTGGGGGACAATTTTAGCTTAACTCTAACCGCTACTACCAGAATTGACGTACAATCAACGTGAAATACTCACCTGCCGCGGTGTACCTACAAGTTTTGCCGTCTCCTGATAAAGGATGGTTACATGTACATGTGTATGATCCTACAGTGTTTGTACATGAAGCTGAACGGTGGCAGTCGTGTACACCGCTGACACACTCATCGATATCTGTGGGTAATAAGGAACAGGGTAAAACATAAATTGTTGTTTCCTTGTTCACCAAAAAGTGCTTTATGTTCTGAAGTAAGGCGTTTTCGTGGTATTGATATAAATAGTACTTTATCGTAAATTTGATAGTACGTGTCGTAATTGGAGGTTCACGATGTTTATTAATAAAACCTCTCAAGGGAAATAGTTCTGGTTGTAGAGCGTTGTCATGGCAGCCATATTGCTATTCCTGGTCAGAGGAATATGTTTGCATATCAAAAGAACCCGTTTTCCAAAGGAAGGTGAGAAGTTTTATTGTTTGGGAACCGTGACTTCCATGAGCCGTGTTGGTTCTCAGTTAGTTATCTTTATGAAAATTCCTAAAAGGGCGTCATTTCTTAAGATGCGAGATCTCTAAATTTTAAACAGCATATTGACCAGTAATTAAATGTACAAATAGACAAAACTGATTGCTAATTGTTCACACCTTAGATGTTGCCCGTGAATAGAACCAAAACACATGTAAATATCCCCCTTTTCATGTTTTGCATCCAAAAACCAGACCAAAAAAAACATAAGTATATTTTACATGCTATAAATTTGTAAGGCGAATAGCCTTTTCAACCAATACCTTTTGTAGTTCTTGTTAACTGTAAAAATAACTTACCAGTGCAATTTTTGCCATCGCCTGAGTATCCAGCTTTGCACGCACAAGTGTAAGATCCACGAGTATTGTTACAAGCAGCATTCATATTACAGCTATGAGAGTTTGAAGAGCACTCGTCTACGTCTGAAACAGGATTAAAGGAGTAAATAAATAAACGTTGAGCTGTCGTTAGTCTAACCATCTCAACTAAGAAGCATACAGCTTGAGAACAGTCCGTCAAAATTTTACGGTAAGTAGTCAGTACCTTTCAATGAAAAGTAAATTTATTTTACTTTCCACAATATCTAACTAATTCTCACCTGCTTTGGGATGATTTATATTACCCCGGTTCTAAGCCATTAGCGCCGGCTTCGAAATTGTTAAAAAAAGGTTGAACTTTTCTCTATTGTTATTCTCATTGCACAAGAGCTGCTGATTACAGTTTTTTTAAGCCCATCAAAGGAGGAAAAAATTCATAGTTGTTGAAAATGAAGTGAGATTGCTCAGTACATTCAGCATCAATATCAAATGTATTGCTGCTTAGGCGTTGTTTGTTTGATGGTTGGTAGATTTCTTACCATTGCAAGTTTTTCCGTCTCCGGTATATCCAGCTCTACACTTACAGGAATATGAGCCCACGGTATTCGCACAATCTGCATTTCCGTCACAATTATGAGTGTTGGTGTAGCATTCCTCCAGATCTGAAAAAATAAAATTTGGAAAAACCATGAAATAGTCATCAAATGAACGAATAATGTTTACAGTACTAGTTTGTAACAAACTATTTTGAAAATTAACCAAGGAACCTTTTTGAGCGCGCAAGATTATTCCTGGCTACATTTTGGGGAGTCAAATCTTTTTTTTTTTAGTACATTTACAGAATGTAAATTAACCACATTAAACAAGAGATTTAACACCTGTAAAACAAGTAAAGTTGAAGCAGTTATCACATGGTACGTCATTCCAAGTGTATCCATGCCTCACGCCAAGAGTGTGCACACAGTCTTCGTTGTTCCAGTTGTTTGGTTGCTTTGGAGCCCAGAACCTAAAACCGCTAATTTCTTTGTTTGTCCACACAAAAGAGCCTTCAACACTGCGGTCATTCAGCCCTATCCATGATCTAGCGCCAGAATGACGGTGTTGAATAAATACGTTTTCCTCCTGGTTGTGCACTGTCACCAGATCAGAGTTCATCTCAGAACAGTTGGACTCAGCAGTCAACCATGTGGCGCATGCGGGGCTCGAAAAGTAGCAATAACCACCAAAGTAAGTCCATCCTGGCTGACAAATGTCTGTAGATGTAAACAAAAATAAATCCTTAAGAAGTGAAAAAAAGCATTAAGAATGTCTTGAGTGTTTTTAAAGGAAATAGTTGCTTGTCAAGCCTTCACATGTTTTGGCATTGTACTCCTGCATGACTAAAATATTGGACGTCGTTTGTTATGAAATTAACTTCTGACCATAAAAATAAAAGACCCTGCTCAAATCTTATTTTTAACAATATAAGACACAGAGGTTACTAAAACATGAATACTAACTGAGCTAAACTACTGATCTTGAGAATAATAAAATTAACGTTCAATTACTTTTGTCCGTACCTGACAGGACAGTGTATGAGATAGACAGTGGATCATACTTTGTCCCGTACAACTCTTTTAAACAAACTCGGACACCGGTCTTATTGATGTACTGCAAGAAAAGAACCAAAATAATCAGTGGTCTCCTAAACTGAAGTCGAAAACTGAAATAATTTCCACAACATTAACGGTGATATTCTGAATACTATTTAATTTCGTGGGTTTTCATTCTAGTAAGACATATCAATATCATCTTATTTGCCCCTAGTAGATATCCCTCAAAATTCTGTACAGCAGGAAATGTTTTTATCGATTATAACTTCCGCCATCTTGGAGACGCCATTTTGGATTTTAAGATTTTCTCGCGATTTAAGACAATGCAAATTAAAACAATATGATAATGGATGTAAAAAGGTACAATATTAATTTTGCATTGTTGTTTAAGAAAATTGGAAGAAACGAACAACTTTTGTCAAATAGACGAGATTTGGTTCGACCGGCGTGTCAAAAATGAAAATGCTATGGATATGCCTAAAGACGTGAGGAAACAGAATTACCTCCACCCAAGCAGTTATTCCATTGTGTACTGGTTGTTGATTTCCACCGCTAGATGAATGGTTCGCGGAAACAAATACATTCGGTGTGTTGTTGTACTTTTCAGTGAAGCGGATATCCTAAAGAAAAACTCTCATTAAGCGGGCTGTTATCTAACTTTGATTCTGCTCGCAAACGAAATAATAACCTACAGTATAGTTTTAATTTACATTTTTTTTTTCTGTAGGATCTGTACACTAACTCTTGAAACTTTTAAAAAAAGTAGTTCTAGGCCACCTCTCTAATAAGAAGAAAGAGATACCAACCTTACAAAAGGCATTGTTGTAATCTGCAGGTGGATGTTGGGCGTTAGCAAAATAGACTGAACTGTGTTCAGTAAAAAGAGGCTTGTGGAGAGAAGAAAACGCCAACCATTTCTAAAAGAGAGAAAAATAAATAAACATTAACAAGGAAATTAAGATAGAAATAGTATTTTTTTTTTCACAAAATTAATCGAGAAAACTATTCAGTAAACGTTTGAATCCAGATTCTGTTTTCTCTAAATATGTAAGCATGCATGGTAACTTACATTAGAAACTAAGTTCGCAGTCCATAAGACCAGGTTCTGGAGATAAACTAACTTTTAATAAGCTATAGTAAGTGATAAAGATCTCTCAGTTTCTCGTGGCTGGTGAGTAAACGAAGGTGTACACACTTACAGTGTAAACATCGTCGTGAGATCCTGCGTAGTTCTGCAGCTCTCTCAAACAAACTTTAAACGAGGATTGCGTGACGTCTTCAATCCACACACTCGCAGCGTCACGCTTGAGTCCTGCACGATAGTGCGCAGCGGTTACAAACACTGAGGGTATCACTGAAAACTTTCCCTGCATAGAAAACAAACAAACAAACAAACAAACACAGGTTGTTACCATTGACGTTCATCTTACTGATGTTGTTGTTGTTGCTGTTGTCCTAGTGCTGTTTAACAGTAACGAGAGTTTGGAAATCTAGTGCGGATTGATGCTCTAATGGCTAAATGCAAAGCGACATTTTAGGTCCATTAGTCCAAATAAAATCATATTATTTTGAGCTGAATCCGACCACTATATGCTATTCAACACTACTCTTCGTGAACTTGAGTTGTAAAATGAAACAAAAAGTACCTACCGATGGAAAATTGACAGATTTACAAGTCGTTCCAGTCCACCATTGTGATATCCGCACTTCCCCGGCAACACCACCCACTGGAGCCCCTTGGTACGCCATCCAATCAACTGTTACATTAGCTTTTGATTTCCGCTCATTGTAGCCTGCCGCCATCACACACGCAGTGAATCGATCATAACTGACATTTTCGACCCACGACACAGCGGCATCATGTACATATGACTTGTCACTGGTGTCAATATGATTGACAGTGATCTGGACTTCAAGTGGTTTGTCAGGATAAAACACATATTGCTTGAGGCGAATTACTTCACAATGAGAATATCCCAGTGAAGGAATGTGTGGCATGTGACGGCGACCTCGCTGGAAAGGAAATCCTTTAAAAAATAACAGTGTAAAACACTAATCAGCACAAGCGATTTAAACTTCTCACGTTTTCTCATCGTAACCATCACCATCTTCTTCGACATCTTCAGAAAATTCTGCCTAAAACAATTTCTAACCTTCACAACTACCAGGGTGTTGCACAGAGAAATTCAGTCGCTGAATGCACATTTCCTGTCGAAACAAACACTCATTGTCGTATGTTGTGCCATTTGATGAGCAGACTGGTTCCTGGTACGATGGACAACTGTCAACAGCAACGCAGCGAGCATCATTTGGTCCAAACGCTTTACACAGGCAGTGATAATGACATGTCACGTCGATGCAAGGATCCAAGTCTGGCAAGACACAAACAATTGTCAGTAAACGATTTGATATTCTAGTACAAACTTGCTTGATAGTTATTCCACTTCTGCCTTCTCAGTGTGGGCTCGCAAGCTTTTTTAAAGATTATTGCACTGAACAACATCCCAGAGGAGAAAAGGGGGTACCGGAAAGAGAATGTTGAATATACCAAGTGAGTTTTGAATATCCAAATGAAATCTTTTTGCCTACCTCCAGTGACCATGTAGTCGACAGTGATAACATCTTTATTGTTGGCGTCGCTGTTGTAATTCTTCACACACACTTGTGCATCAGTTGTAGATGTATGCTGAATAAAACCAAAGATGAATTAAACCCGGCCTAATTCAAGTTGCTATACAGCCCGAATAGTTTTAAAGAACTCGTGTAAACGAAAGTTACGGTGAAACTAAAACTTACTGAAATCGCTTTGAAACGGCCCCAAAACAGCATAGAAACACAAGTAACAAACGGAAGAGTTAAAGTAATTATTTTTTTATTGAATTTTGTTTCCATGTCTCGAGCTGTTATATGCGATTGTTACATTCCCATACAAACTGTTATAATTACGTTGTTGCGCAATGTCATCTAATATTTACGGGTCTCGAGGAACTTGGGATATTTGTGCCATTACCTGATGAGAGTTTGCTAAACTCACACAAAGGTCACAACAGGTATTCCTTACCTCAACCCAAGCGGTGACAGCGTTACAACGTGACCTAGAGAGATTTGCATTGTTGTTGTTGTCAGTGCGTTTGGGCGTCACTAACACAACGGGACGAGCATAAAATGGTTTTGTGAAGTTCACTGTCTGCAATGTGAAAGAAAAAAATATCTTTATATCGATTGTATTTCCACGAGTCTCTTTTAGAGGTAACCCGGGTTGATAAATAATCCGTATTGGTATTTATAATGCGCTGATTCCAATGTTTAGATTCCAAATCCGAGCAGCTTTGATTTGAACAAGAGGAAAAGTATGTTTGATCAATTGGTCACCGAAGATGAAATTGGGTCTCAGAAACTATTTATGACAGATTTTGTGGGCCCACAGGTCAAATAGTTCCCCGTTTAACAGTCAATTTTAACTTCCTCCATTGTTATGAAAGCATTGCTGTTGTTCAGTTGCCCTTTTGATGCCCTATTATAAAGAGGATTTAGATAAGAAACAATAATGCCGCGGGCCGGCAATAATTATTCTTACTTGACAGAAAGCGTAGTTATCCTGATCAGATGGTGAGTTTGTATTGGTAAACACGAGACTGTCGGTTATGGTAAAATTGTCAACACTCAGATTTGTGAACGCCATCCAATTCTGCAGAAGAAATAAAAGATATTGTGGTTGAGACCTGTCAATTATTAAAGAAATAAAAACATGCACAATTAGGGACTGTTTTAACCAACGTACAAGAGTACATGAAATTATCGGCAAGATACGCAAACCCGGTAAGATGTTGATAATTAGCCTTTTTTCAGGAAAAAAAATCTGTAAACGAAGCAACTCTCCTTGTGTATGCATTCAGCTGCTTCCAGTCAACGGTTTCTACCACATGGTTTCTACAAGTAGCTTGAGGTTTATTAAAGAGTTAACAAAAACATATTTTCTTTGTATTGTTTTCTTTTGAAAGCCAACGATTGATGTTTTATACTGGTACACAAAAAAGACTCATCTGGAACAGCTTGAAATGGACAATGATCAGGCACGTCACATGGTAAGTTGACCTCTGATATATTTGGAACATCGTAACGCATGTAAATATTTCAGATTACTGCTCTTTAGTCAGGGGTCATCATGATTTTCATTCAACTTTGATGAAATGCAATTCTTTGGCAGAGCGTAGTTGATTAGAGTGACGACTGACAGAAAACGAAACTGAGATTTACTCACTATCTTTATGCCTTTATGAGGTCCATCGAAAATCTTTGCTTCTCTGAGACAAATTTTGAAATTGTCCACGCGCAACTCCTCCACCCACACGGCCATGGCATCTTGAGGTCTCTTGGGAACTTGGTGACTAGCAGTTACAAATATGGTTGGAGGAGTCGAAAACCGCTGAAATGAAATAATGAGAGAAGTTAAGATTAGTAAATTAAGCGAGTGAGTGGGTGAATGACCGAATGAACAGATCAGGGAAAAGTAAATGAACGATAATGAGAGAATGCGTGAATGCTTGCTTGAGTGTCAAATGTTCTTCCACTTTAGGGACACCATGAGATTCCAACAGATCTTTGAAAAACTGATTGAACATTTGGGATGGTAAAAATACAAAATGACTCAAATAACAAATTAATAATTAATATTCAAAACTGAGTCAAGCAGCACGTTTCAGGTAGCTAAAAGTGTAAATATTTTCTCAACAAGAGCCGCCAAAGATATTTTAATAACAGAAAAAATACACCTCAATCCAATAGCCATTAATCAGCTTATTATTAATTGTTTTTAATCTTTTGCATCAGGAATATTCGCGTTGATGAAGAAAAATGATCTTTTTAGTTAGTCTCAGTTGATAAACGCTTCTAATATTCTACAAAATTTCAACATAGTGACAGTTAACTCATATTTTTCGATTGCATTGAAACAGTTTTCTATAGAGGCTTAGCCTCAAGTTGCTTGGCAACTTTTTAATTACAAGGCAATTGTTCCACTTGGGGCAACTTCTCACTAAGAGAGGCAACTTTTTAGTCTTTTTTCTGCAGTTAAATTGTGAAATATTCCGCATATCAATATTTATCCTCTGACGCTATATATCTCCAATACTTTATGCTGAGCAATCACGCCAAATTACAGTGGTCAGTAGTTGCGCAAGTCGCGTTTCAACATAGCAGATGATTGACAATTTTCAGTAAAGGAAAATTCATTACCTAACTCCGCGTGACTTGCACGTTAAATTTCACGCGAAAACCCGATATTGCACAAATCGCGAAGTGAAGCCAGAAAGCGAACCTAGCGGAAAACACTTTTCAACAACTTTGAGCAAACATTTTTAAGTATAGAATAATTTTACACTCAAATTCAAATTTAAATACAAGCTGAATTTTCGATGTTCGTGTCTGAACAACGCGCGAGTTAAGAATACTGAAAAAGTCCAATTCTATTTCCCTCAGCAAAAAAGCTTACCGAAAACTGACGATATACCATATTGCAAGTTGATGGAAATATTTACTGGGGAGTTGTCAAACGATGCCCGATCAGTAAACAGTCAACCGAGAGCTGTCGCCGTAAATCACAAGTGATGACTGCTGGTGGCGAAGTAGGCCCGCTGTTAATTTTGCGTGGAGCCGAAGGCGCCTCAAGTGTTAAACAGAAGCACTAAATGCAAACCCAGCCAGCTTGTTTGACATCCTTCGTCGTTTTTCCAGAGGCTGTAACTTGCAGTTGAATCTGGGTTAGCGTGACCTGTCAGCTCCGAGATTTTGAGCGGATGAAAGTCGTCGTGTAGGCTTTGAATACGACTGTTGTACCGCCGCTTGAGTTTGTAAATTTGCCATCCAAGGACGCGGTTGAGGCGATTTGCAAGTGTATTTCGGTCGACTTGAACCATTTTATACAAGATATTTGATGTTGGTTTCTTTACTGGAGTGAGGAAAAAATTGGCAAGATAATTGAGACTCTTAGGAGATGGACTACATACTCAAAATGAATGCTGTACTGTAGCTGTGTTTTCTTTGTGTTTGGTGGGGGTAATGCTCTCTTTGAGAACTGCCATTTCGTCTTCTGTGTATGTCACAATTAATTGACACTGGAGCTTCTTCGGCTGCTGAACTCTGCCTTGCGGCTTTCTCCTGGTTCGCTTCGGCCATTTTCTTGTCCAAGTTATGATTTTGTCGTTTTCAGGTAGTCGCTAGCGTAATCAGCTTTTTCTATCTCTCTGAAAAGTTGTACTTTAGTTCAAAGCAGAGCAAAACTTCATTTCCATTTTGAAAAAGCCTTGTGCTTGTTTTTGGCTTTGTGAAACATGATTAAAAGGTCACTGTTAACGTTTTTTTGTTGTTTCGGTGCAATATCACGCAAGGCCTCGCTTTCAAGAGTCGCAATTCCACGCTAAGCACCTCGCCTGGGTAACCAATCAGAGTGCGAGATTTCTCTGAGCTCTGCGCTTCTTAAGCAGTTTTAAACCGGCGCTTTTGATGCTGAAAACAATCTTTAAGGACAACTCTTTTCAGTGCTATTTCCCTTCTAAAATATTGACAACTTTTTTTACCAATTTTTCAAACAAAAAAACTGGTTAACTGTAAGGAAGCTTTTTCCTATTGATTGGCAACTTTTGGCTTTTATTTAATTATTTATCTTTTTGCAATTTTTAGGAAATTCTGAGTGCGTGGCCAGGCCTAATTCTTCGATCTTCAATTTTTACACACCATTTCTTCATCTTTTGTTATACACATAAGATTACTTTGTATAGTGCAATCATTTTTGGGGGCTAACTGACCGTCTTAATGTGTCTTGTGTAACTGATTTGCTTCTTTCTAGTCCACATCCACAATCACGGTTCCCTTTTTCATAAACGCTTTATATATCTCTTTGCCCTCTATCAGTATCACTTAACAAAACAAATTCTAACCTGCTGGAAATCGATCCTCTTGCATTCCGTTCCAGTTGTCCAAGAGTTTAAGGATGTGGTGCCAATTTGAGATCCATGTGGTTTCGTTTCAAACGCAAGATAGTTTACCTCAATGGACTTATTTGAACCGTTAGCAAATTCTAGAACACAGACAGTAAATTCACTCGCTTTAACATCTTCTACCCAGACTGCAGCGCCGTTCCGAGGGATTTGGCTCTTCACGGTATGGCCAACTGAGGCGAGAACCGTTACTTGCTGTCGGCCGTAAAGTGGCGTTTGGAAGTAAATCTTCTTACAACCGAACAGCCCTGGTGAGCTTGTTGTTACGTTTTCTTTTCCGGCCTTGAATCCGAGTGCTATAAAGGAATAAATAAGACTTTTTTCTTCAAAATTATCGCACTTACAAAGTTTTAACTGAATGCACGGCCGATATCCTAGGAATGGACATGTTAGTTGCTTTAGGAAGAGATTTAATTCTCAATTTCCTTGATCTGTGCGCCCCTCCCCCAACTTTCAGCTCACTTCTTGTCTGATCAACAAGACGTAAAAACGCCTGCGCTTGCCGCGAAAAGTTGAATTAAGGTTTACAGTCACAAAATGTAAAGAGTCGACCAATACCTTCAGTGGCTGGAGTGCCCACGCAAATCAACAAGAAAATGAGAAAGAAGTGCATCGCGTATTGGTGCTCAGACGACATCTTGCTCCGACTGAAAGGGAACTCCACTCTGGCGCACATTATGATAATCACAAGGGCAATGCGTGACTGGAATGTACCTGTTAGGACATGTCGAATTATACGATATTAACAAATTGTAAACAGCACGTTCGCAAAAATGAGTTTTCTTGGGGGTGACGCATATAAGTGACGAGGTGGAGGATGTCAGGCAGAAGGAAAATGAACAGTGTAAAAAAATATGGCGAACTCCTAAGAAATTGACGTGACTTCTCCTATCCGACAATTGTATCTTATTTCCATTAAAAGAAAATACAAGAATTGTTAGAAATAACACTGAACTGACCATTATCGGAGTTGCTTTGTGAATGAAAACTACCGACCCCACCCCATTTCCCCTCTCCCCAGTTCCTCGCGGTGCCCCCGTATTCTCCACAAGAAACCAAAATTAAGTTAATCAAGTTGTCAGTTTGAACTTTACACATTTCAATTCTGATCGATTATTGTTCTTTTTTCGCTTTTTGAATTTATACTGCTTTACAGTACATTTTCAGTTCATTTTAATTTTGAATTGATTTTCATGCCAGTAAATTTCAACCTAGTTATAAAGGAGATTATGTCGTATTTTAGTTTATCTTTTCAAAGAGGAAAACTCGTAAAGTGACCAGAGATTTGAAAATTAGGAAGGCGTTCTCTTTGATGATTTTCCTCTATAGATGATAGAATCATCTGAAAAGTTTCGCAAGTTATTTTCGTCAGAGTCGTCATTTATTTTGCGGTGTTAAGTCTTCCTGCTCTTAGACCTTCTTAAGTTCTTCGGTTGTTCTTAAGTATTGTTTCAAGACACAGGTCATTACATTAGGAGATGGATTTTAATTGATTGATGTATTTTTTGGCTAATTTGATCATTTGCCAGTTTGTTCATTTGATGTGTGTTTTACTTCCTTTTGAATAGTGTCGTTTCTTTTAATCAGGCTCGCAGCTGATGGCGGAATTTGCCATTGCCTTCCTCAACGCATTTTGTTCTTGTATTTCTTGAAAGCTTTCTGTGTAAAATCTAGTTTCAACTCTGCTAGAAACTGCGTGAATTTAACTTGGTATACATGCATTCCAACTTTCCGTAAGTGGTGCCTTCAGTGGGGCCACCAAACAATTGAGCTGTGACGAGAGCTGTCAGCTTATACAAGGTTAAAGATTCAGTGTTTGTATCCATCTGAGAAAATCAGGAAGCGTCCACTTACGAGTTGGTATGCAATGAGATTCGACTGTGTTTAGTTGTTGTTATCTTAGCTTATTGCACTTTAGTAATGCACTATGTACTCACGTGGACTACTAAAATGATCACGTGCTTTTTGCGGATGGAGAGGTTAGGGGGAAGTGTTCGAGGGGAGTATAACAGAACAGTTTTCTATTTCCTTGTTTCTCGGCAGTTTTATAGTTTGTCAGCTCATGAATAATTCAATGTATGCGCTAAGTTAAGCCGTTTTTCGTTCTTTGTAGAAGCACTTTAAATTTGGTGAAATTAAGGGTGCGTGCCATGAGGGCTAGCCTCTTTAATCAGCTTATTTTCCTGTTGTTTTTATACTAACGCATTTTAATACAATTCACTGATATAATTCCTGCTAGAGTGATTTTATTTAACCAGTGAAACGACATCCAACAATTAGTCAAAAAGAGCCAAAACTAATTAATGTAGTAAACGAAAATAAGTAAAGTGGCATCTAATAGTATCCAATTGTGTAGCAATTATTTCACGGGTTAAGTGAAATCACTCTGAGATTGACACCCTTGAAAGATCATGAAACATTCCAAACTTGATACTGAATGCGCTTAGTATTATTGCGAGCGAAAGAATAACAGACACGCTGTGACAGAACAGTCTTTGAACTAAGAATGCCCATTTATGGACAGTTTTCTGAGGAAATGTACAAATAGTAGTCGCAGTTGCAGACAACAGTCTCCTGTGAAGTGATAGAGATACATTTTGGAAGACATTACAGATTTTAAAACCCCGAAATAGAACATACATTTTCTACGCACTGTGGAAGAAAAGAAAGCGCTGTATAGTTTAAGGAGTGGTTAAGCTTACGTACATATGCAATTTTTAACTTAATCAAAACTCCGATAACAAAGTGACAAGGGATCGACTTACTAGGGAAATCATTTGCTCGCTGTAACGCGTGTTCAGCGATATGATAAAGCATAGAACTGTACCAGAAGGCCGTTAGAAAGCCGTCACTCAGTTGGCTTTTTAAAACAGCGATGAAGGCCGAAGTTGTTTGCTCGAAACGTCTTTGAAGTTTTATTAACGTTGTTTCTAGCGTGAACAAGAGTCCGTGTCAAGCACAAATTTTAATTCTGATGTACATCCCTGACTGCAATTTTAGTATTTTCAGCACCAGAAGGCCTTTGATTTTTATATTTCAGCTGAATTTTCAACTCTTATTGAATGGAGAGATCTAGTCTTCGAGCATTTCCGGTTACGGCAGTACTACTCGAGACATCCTGCTGGGCGAATTTCGAGCAGCTACAGTCAATAAGCGTTCGCGCAAATGTTTTGCGCATCCCTACTGCGCACGCAAATTCACACGCGACGTCATGCAGCGATGCACGGGCTAAGTAATAAAAGGAACAATGATGGGGAAGATGGCCATTTCATCAGTTTTGCCTGGATTTAACGATCTTGAACGTTCGGCGACCCCTATATTTCTTTTAATGGATCAATATTTCTACCGATTTTCTACGTTTAGCGAAAAAATAAAGAAACTCTCTCGATTAGAAGTTTGAACTTTTTTGCAAAATGCACTATCGAATTCCGTTACTTAGTTTAGCCCTTTGTCTATCTGTGCGGCGGTTTCAAATGCCTCTTGAAGGGTTAACTTTTGTGAAAACGTTGGCAACGTTCCAAATTATTTACCCAACAGACCCACTTCTACAAATATGACTAAGATCGTTTTCCTCCGTTGGCTCACCTTCGATATTTTTAACCATAAATCCCTCTAGACCATACTCAATTACGTTAGACAATTTTTCTAAATCAGGGTAGTTTTCCACACGCTGAAACGGAGTCGGTAACGCCAAAATGTTTTTGCATTTCTGACACAAGTAACTCATCTGACTGCAGTAAAAATTTTAAAAAAAGATCTATCGCCTGGAAAATTTTCGCACGAACGTCCTCAGGCGGTCACCCTCGGGAAGTAGCCAGGTGACCGCTTAACAGAGGTTGACCGTTTAAAAGAGGTGACAAAAATTAAGCGCATCATGGGGCAAAAACTGAACGAGAAAAGAAAAGTAAGCGCACAATTAAAACTGCATTTATTGTTCGTAACATCTGTGGCGCGGAATATATCTAAACCACGCACTTATTGCTAACCAAGAGATTTTATAGTAATGTTGTTCGTAAGGTAAGCGTGGAGCGCCTAAACTAAGCGAATCATTGACAGTTTTGGCATCTCATTTAACCAGTGAAGTGAAAAAATCAGTGATGGTCGTCTGTGATTTAGGGTTGCATTTCGCCGGCTTAATCTAGTGAAGCAAGTCACTGACGCCAACGAGAGTTCTTCGTGACCAAAAAAAATTGTGTTCCGGTTGAGCACCTAATGTAGTAAGGTGACCGTTTACGGAGGTAAATTACAATAAAATTACAATAAAATTAGCCGAAGTCCAAATGGTGACCGCGTACGCTTAATTTACAATAAATATGTGAAGCGATTTTCGGGAATTTGAATAGTGACCTCTTAATAGAGGATGACCACTTAACAGAGGGCCGCTTAATAGAGGCTTGACTGTATTTGTATCTCTCTCAGATTTTTTGTAATCCGACCTGTTGTTTTGCTTTCCTGAATTTTTGTCGGCTTCTGTATAAAGAGTTGTTATCGCTCGCGCTATAACCCCGTTTGCTGTCGTTTTATTGATTTCTTTTCAAGTCACCTGGCAAGTAAGTTCTTACGAGTGGTTTCCTCTCGTTGACAGCGGCGCTGTCTAAAGTCGAGTGCCATGACTTCAAGAAAAGCTTGTTGTGGTAGTTTTGTAACATCGCACTCGAGGATCTGGGCGTCTCACGGGTGGATGATGTGATCCGTGGACTCAACATGCTGTTTAAGGTGCCTCGTACCAGTTTTCAGGTTTTGGACGGTTCATAACTTTGTAAGAATAGAACAAAAAGGCAGACCAGGGCCAATGTAATATTTTTGTAGGTTTGGATTATATAATTTATACTTGACCTAAAACAGGTGTTATTTTGTCGTCAGCAGTTACCATGGCAACATTCCAAAAGGATTTTCAAGACCTGATTTTTCGCTTATGTCACTAATAACTAAAAAATTAACCCGGTGACCCCGAGTGTTTTTTTTTAATCAATAGCTTTTGGCATCTGAAAATGAAAATGCACAACAATTTTAAAACAATTTTACAGAGCCGATTTCTTATAAACTTGGGAAAACGACAATTCGCACAAAGTGCAAATTTCCTTCCGTAGAATTTTTTTATTTTTTTTTCTGACGTTTCCTCTCAATGATAATATTATATTAAAACAATTAAAAGAAGGGGTCACGGGCTTGTTTTCATGTAAAAGCCTTCGCGAGTTCCGTTATTCTCACGCGCGTAGACACGCATTCAAAAATCCGGACTTTATAAGATCAGCAGTTGCTCATGAGCTACTTTGACTACCGCTGACTGCTTCGTGTGCCCGCGCGAGCGAGTAGGCTCCGAACAGGCGTTTTGTTTTGTTTGCTGCTAAAACATCATTTACAGTTGTAGTTGTCGTTAAAGACAACCTCCTGGGCTTACTCTGTAGGATTTTTACACAAATTCTGGGTAGATTTGCTATGTTTTGCGAGTCCTTTATACGCCCCCGGTGGCTGTCACGATCGATCGAGTTGCCCTTGAAATTTGGGAAACATTGAATTCCTGAAACAATTTTTCTTAAATACAACGAATTGATTAAAGTTGTTCTAGCAGTTAAAGCCTCCTTTATGAGCGAATTTCGTCTCCAACACTAATTTGCACCTTGCGCGAAAAAAGCCACGTGCTGCCATATTTGTTTGGTCTTTCGGGTTTTAAATCTCGCAACGCTATCGTGCGTGTTACTCACGCGTGACGCACGATGGTGATCTACTCCCCGCGCGAGAAAACTGGTACCAGCCACCTTAATTGCTGATTCGCTGTTATTCGCACGGCCTGGATCATGCTCGGCCCCGCGCGAGCTCCACGAGTGCTTGTTTTCCCCCGACGTAGGTGAATGCACTGTCATGGCAACCCACTTTCTAAACGATCCCTTGGACTTGTTCGATCTTTGGTCGGTCCTTGGGCTTCTTAAATATCTGGCCTAATGTTCTTACTACGCTAAAAGCTGGCACTCCGCTTAAGACAGCGCTTGCTTATCGTTAATTTAAAAAATCGATCTGAAAACGACAGAAAGCGGGGTTATAACGCTAGCAATCACGAACTTTAATATTGCAACTCTGATGAAAGTAGACAGAAGCGACCGAAAATTTTAAAAAAAGCAACAGATCAGATTATAGAATATCTTACAGAATATCTATCACCGATAGCAACACTGGAAGCAGTAGTTTCACTAACATCCATTTATATTTATTAATTAGTATTTTATTTTTAAAATCACCAACAGGGTTTTTTCTTGATAAACAATCAGGAGCCATGATCGATTATGGCTACTGTTAACAACTGAATGACAAGATTTGTCTCATTATACAGCGCGAGGAATCTGGGCACAAGATCAAACGACGCGTATTTTGTGCGCGCGACACGCGTCTTCGTGTCGCAGGAAAATTTAATGAATATCTTATTACAATCCTCCGTAAGAAAAAAGATGGCGACTGGTACATTCACCCATAATTCTTAGCGCACAAAAACCTTAACAACGTTCATAAAAACGTAGAGAAACGTTATAAAATCTTCAAACCTAGGCTACTCGATGTCCTTAGCACAGGGGAAAATATTGTAAAAATTTGGCTTTCTTTGTGCCTCATAGGCTGTGTTAGGTCCGCAAGGTATTGTTGTAAAATGTACAGCCGCCATCTGTTTTCCTACGATGGATTACGTTTCCTCCGTGGGTAAAAAAAAAATCGATCAGCACGATTGTTTCCTTTTGAAAGTCACGCACGCTTTTCTATATCTGTTTTTAATATCAATATTCTCAAAGAAAAATACACTAGTGAGGCCAATTTTATCTGATCTTATTTTTTTTTTTTTTTTTTTTTTTTTTTTTTTTTGCTGCCAAGGCGTATTTACATCCGCTTTATCGATGAAGACTTCGTTATAAAGATATGACAATTAACTTACTGGGTGACTCTGTCTTCACGCCTCGAAATATAATATATATTTACAATAGGGCAATTAGAATCTCTTGGTGCGATCGCACAGATGCAAGTTTTGTTGTTTAATTTTCATCGTGCGACAACTTGTTTGTATTATGCTGCGTTGGAAATTAATATTAGCCTTGAAGAAGACAGTTTGGTGAATCCAGCTTTGTTTGGCCAAAGCAGGTGGAGTGTTCTGTTTGGATGGTAACTTGAATATTTCGTAACTTCTGCTTTTGTGTTGTACCCCGGGCTGAGAGATAAGACATCGGGTTTTTGCGGTTAATTGCTCACTTTTGTAAAGAAGGCACTGTTTGAGTTTGGCGGTACATCTCTCCACTGAAATCTCCTAAAATTAGCTCGAGTTTAATGTAGAACATTGACAATCCCCGTCATAAACCTATCTGTTCTGGCGATTTCAGAATAGACTTGAACAAGTGTTGTGAAAATGTGATTCTTTTTTTATTATTATTTTTTGTTACTGGTTATTAGATAGGGGGAGGAGACATTGAAAACCCGCCATCTTGACTTTGGTTTGATTTCCAACATTGATCGACAATCTAATTCTCCTTTACAAAATAATTGAAATCTAGTTTCTCCATACAAAATCAGTAAATGTCCTAACAGACACGTAACGAGAATGAACAGAATCATCAGCGATTAGATATCGTCTTCATGTATTACCTAATTCTCACAACTTTTTTATGAGAGTCGTATGGACAGCAGTTGGGAGAATTGGTATTGAGGTGAAAGTTAAATAACGTGCCAAACACTTCAAGTATTCTTTAATTGTACGAGTATTGTGTACCACCCTTACGACAGCAAGGCTTTGTTTGGTCGCCATTCAAACACAGCTGCCATGAAACTACAATGAAGTCGATATATGTCTCCTTCGGTTACCTATTTTACGCTGTCAATTTTAGGAAGCCGTGAAAAGAGTGAGGTTGCTTTCACTATCGAACTGGCGTGTGAAGTAAGCAGCACTGAAAATATCACAGCTGAAGACGCTGGCAAAATGGCTATCAATGAAAGTTCCTCTGTTCCAGACTTCACGAAATATTCCATAGAAACGGTGGATATTGTATTTGCTGTTCTTTACGGTTTTGTCGTATTCATTGGTTTGATAGGGAATTGTTTGGTTATAATTGTGGTGTACAGAACAAGATCCATGCATACAACGACAAACTTCCTTCTCGTCAACCTAGCTGTGAGCGATGTGATTACTTTGCTATGGTGCCCGAGGACTTACACTTTCGCGTTTTATCCCATCCATCCTACTGGAAGTCTGGGCGACTACATCTGCAAGATCTTCACGGGCAATGCGATCATAAGTGTGGCTATCGCTAGTTCTGTAGTAACGCTGACGATTCTCGCCACAGAGAGATACCATGCGCTTATGAAACCAATGCAAAGCGAACTTCGACTGACGCTCGAGCGAGTTAAATATGTTATCGGCATTACATGGATCGTAGCTATCTTAATAAGTTTACCAGCCTTTTCACAGAACAAGTACAGTGAACGATATGGCCGATGCGTTTGCCCGTTTAGCTTGCAAATCGCGAATTCGCTGAAGGAACATGTGATCTGTACGGTCATTTTGCTTGGTTTTTTACCATTTCTGATCTTGGCTTATTGTTATTTCCAAATAATTCGTGGCTTGTTTTTCAAGAACACCGTGTGTTCGAGAGCGCCATCTGGAAGTAGTGATCATCAAACCAAAAAACGACTCGCTAAACTTTTAATCAGCGTTACAGCCGCGTTTTACGTGTGTTACTTGCCGTACGGAGTCTTTATCTTGTATATCGCGCTACAAGATCGCTCAAAGCTAGTCGTCGACGAAAAAACCCTTTCAGTGCTATTACGTTTGTTTGAGTTTCTAGTCACGTCAAGTTCTTGTTTAAACCCTATACTTTACGCTTTTCGTAGCTCAAATTATTGGGCAGGGTTTAAAAAGATTTTTGCGAAGCGCAATGCAGTCCAGTCCACGGGAAAATTATCCTCTGTTTATCGCGAATCTCCGGAGCTTATGTTTTCCACAGCGCTTTAGAAATGTCACACTTATCCGACAAGTTGTGTTCCAAAGTTTGTTTTGTGAACAAGACTTTATAATGTTTCTTTGTATTGGGCTAAAGCTCTTGTGCAAAGCGCTCACTCTGCAAATATTAAATTATAGTCCTTTGCTAGGATGAAAAATTGATGTACGGAAAGCATTGACGGGGTTAGGTTAATAAAAGAGGACATTCCCCATTTATGTTATTTAAGTATATACTTCTCAGATAAAATTAGTCGTTTTAGAAGCGAAACATGTTTGTTTGCCGAAAATTTTCATTAAAACCGGAGACACATGAAACTTGCTTTCGGAATTCGTTTATTTAACAAAGCTTCAAACGCCTTCCAAACTAAAATGTGGTGTTCCAATTTGATAAAATTCAGAGTAAATACTGAGAATCACTTCAAAAATGGCTACTTTTTCGGTGTAAAATAGAAACCTGTCTCGGAGAAAAGTTATTTTTACGTTGCAGGCTTGGAAGTTTCGTTGGAAATGAGTGCAAAATTGGCCTAAAGTGAAACGTAGAGCTTAGGCGGAAATCTATGATTGCCATTTAATTCCAAAGACGATATTTGCAATATACTAAGAATCTTAAACTGGTGTTAAAACTCAGAGGAAAAGTTTCCCTGTTTGCAAGGAATGAAAAAATTCTTCCGAGCAATTCCCTATTCTTTATTTGAACTGAAATGTAATGTTTAAGTCACGCATAAGAAACCAAATGATTTTTTTGAATTTCTTGTCTCGAGAGGTACCTCCATAGAAAACGATTCAAAATTTCTGATCCCCCAAACAACACTAGAAAGGGTTCAGAATTTCTGATCTCCCAAAGAACATTAGAAAAGGTTCAGAATTTCTGATCCCCCAAAGAACACCAGAAAGGGTTCAGAATTTCTGATCCCCCAAAGAACACTAGAAAGGGTTCAGAATTTCTGATCTCCCAAAGAACATTAGAAAAGGTTCAGAATTTCTGATCCCCCAAAGAACACCAGAAAGGGTTCAGAATTTCTGATCCCCCAAAGAACACTAGAAAGGGTTCAGAATTTCTGATCCCCCAAAGAACTCTAGAAAGGGTTCAGAATTTCTGATCCCCCAAAGAACACAGGAGAAGATTCAGAATTTCTGATCCCCTGCAAAGCCAGTGTTACATCCAATGTAGCCACATTAAATCATAACACTGAAGACAGGGTTTAGATCTTGCTGCCTGCCTGAACAATGTCTAATCAAAATATTTTTTCTTCATAACAATATTCAATGAGAAATTTTATACAAATATAGCATAATTCTTAACAGATTCCATACACTCAGATTATACTGAGAGAGTGATGAAGAACAATTTTCTTCACAGCAGTCTATTAATATAAGTAACTGTAAACATCACACATTGTATTACAATGATCTATGCACTTCAAAATTACAGTAGCTGTAAGTTTAAAAAAACAATATCAAACAGTACCTAAGAGGATAGGAAAGTTCAGAATTGATCAAAACAGTAAGATTACTCAAACTGCACAACTGTAGGCATAAATGCAGACTCCACTTTCTCTGTCAGAATTTGCCCACCTTATGTGAAAGAAAAATTTCTAACAATTTCTGTTTAACATGGAAACAAGGCACCTCACTGTTATAAAACAAAAAGAGCGTTCAGGAACACTACAGTACATTACAGGGATGACAATTAAAGACTGCAATATACATGAACATTTAAATTTGCAGTTGATACATTTAAGTGGGTCAATGTACTCTACATACATGTATACAGTGTCCTCCAAAAACCTGTTGTCATATAGCAGAGGCCATGGACTTTAGCTTTGCCCAACACGTTTTTACATCTTCAATCTAACTTTTTGAGTGGGCTACCAGTTCATTCACACTTCAGTTATGCAACCAGTTTAACCATGCTCAAAGGAGAAGAGTGTGGGTAAAATTGTTTTTATAAAGACCTGACAGATATGGATGCAAGTATTGTAGCTAATGCTACAAGCAATTCTATTCTTTCTTTTTTAATTTGGCATACTCATCTTGGAGATGTTTCCTGGTAGCTGGCAATAGTTTGCTGTCCTCAGTTAAAGAAGCCCTCCCAAAAACAATCATATCTTATTACTAGTTTATTACTAACTTCATGCTACTTGCAACTATCTCATTCCTGGTTGAGGGATGTAAATCTCTATTCTTTTTTCTATCCAAGAGGTTTTGTAGATAGAGGATAGCTATCTTTGACATGGCTTAAAGCTAACTAATATCTATCTATCAGATAGTTAGGAAATAGATTGACTAGCTAAAAACTAGCTTCCTGTGTAGATAGTCAACAGATACTTAGATGGCCTATCTATCCACTAACTTGTCTATCCAAAAACCACCACTAATGTAGTAAGCCAAAACCTAGGCTTTCTGAAGACTATTCCTTACATTGAACAATAAAACACTATCCTATCTAGTAAAAAGATAGCCTATCTGAAAACTACCCATCACTCATATCGTACTGTGATAACCTACCCAAAACCCAGAGATAGTAAAAAGACAGCAGCCAATCTAAAAAATTATCCATCACTCATGTACATGCAGCACTTTAATATTTACCTAACCAAAAGCTTTCTTAGTCACAGGTGGTGAAACTATAGCTAACTATTGAAAACTCTTCATTATTCATTTTATATGGATCTTTGATAACTGCTCTTCAAATCCTAAACCTAAGTGAAATCTCTGTATTTACATAGGAAAATGTATAAATAACTAATAGTTTTATTTAAACCTGCTACAGTTGTACATTAAAATTTAATACCAAAAACCAGGCACATCCAGATGCAAAAGGAGGACAAAATCTGGCTGGAAATGAGTTTCCATTATGTTGCGATTTATCACAAAACTTACTTAAATTTAACATATATCCTTCTAAAATCCTGTTTGAAACACTTCTCAGCTACTTAAATTGGAGTCTAGTAAATGTTTACATTCTTCAGTAAATTTTCATGAAATGTAAACAGATTTCATGACCGGAAAAGCACAAAATATTCTTGACATGAATTTCAAATTTCAATTACAGGAATTTCTTCATGAAAGTATTTTTTTCAATTAATTTTATCCATGAATCATGGGTTTTTCAAATTATGGCAAGACTTATGAACAAAGGTCTGGAAGTGGTTAAAAGTAATTTTCCGTAACCTAGCTGTGAATTATATCTGCTGTTCTAAATAACCTCTATTTGCATAAAGAAATGCCAAATTATAAAGGACCTTTGGAACACTGCCCAATTAAAGAGAACTTCAACCACCCTAATGAAAATAACATCAGTCTTTTGCAACTCAAGTAATAAGTGGCAAACAAATGGTCTTGATAATGTAATATGCACATCTAACATAACCTCAAGAGCACCACCATCAACCTGAAAATCAAAAAGGTGAAGGATGTTGCTTTTTGATATCTTGTGTTTTAGGTGTTGTATACTACATATGTATGCCCAGTTGATCCTAGACAAGATATACACCAGATATATAAGAAGTATATGTAAACTACATGAGAGAGCTCACATTTATTGCACTTATTGTACTTTTACAATGAATGATTTTCCCAACACGAAATTGTTAGTATATTGTTGCGTTGAATAGAGTTGCTTTCATAACTCCTTTAGGAAATGAACATTTGTATTCACGAAATCAACAAGACTTAACAGTGTGTTAAAGCATCTGCATCTTCTGTAATCTTCCACGATCAATTTAACCGGCCAGAACGTTTCCAGTATTTTAAGAACCGTCACAAATTATGCAAGAAAATCAGTTTACCTTGGAAAGCTGCAGGAACCATAACCTTTCTGTAAACCTGACGAGTGTAAGAGAAACCGCCAGCTGCTGGCAAATAGTTTGATTGCCACACTGTTTTGCCGACGAAACTTCATACTTTTCCACCTTTACTGGGATTTGACTAAACTGGAATAACAACGGACATCTGTAAACAATTTGTGACTGCTTTCCAACGTAGAGCAAGGCTATATAATAACAGAGAGCTTTGTTATCGAATCCTAACAACATTGACCACGACTTTGCCCGCCATTTTGGTGTTTCCGTCCGATCCCATAATCCTTCGGTCAATCTGATAAATGAATACTTTTGACCAGCAGATTCCCTTTCCAAAGGAGTCGGTTATTTGCGCGCAATTTCGAATCCAACATTGTCAATAGCAGCAAGAAGCATGGAATGATTTGTCCAAGTTCAAATGAGTATCTTGGTTGCTTCGGTGAAAGAAAGGCAAGTCGCAGAAAAGTAAGTATATCATAATTGTTGCTCAACATTACAGTTAGCTGCTCAATCTTTGAATCGAAAGCAATGTTGTGGCTGAAGAAATTTCGTTGTTATATTTATTTCGCGATCACTGAAACACAAGAAAAACGTTTGTTCTCCTGATTTTATTAGCACCCGTAACGAAGAAATTATTCACACGCATTTCCTATGTATGAAATGCTTGCATAATAGCTTGTTAGTGTGCTTTTTGAAGAGGTAACTTAAAGTTTACACTGAATTGATTTGAAGCTACAGATCACGCTCGATACACTTCACTACCGCATTGCCTACATACTGCTCACTATTCTTTACAAAAGAATACACTCCCGATCAATTGATTAATGAAAAACAATGTTAATTCTATCGCTATTTATAAGAATATTTAGCTTCAATTGCTTCATTGCAGAGCAGAGGGAAAAAAAAAGGCAAGAATAGCGGCCCTCAATCCGAAACGAACACATTAAAGCAGAAAACGGAGGTGGCGCAGACGGCAGCTGAGTCCTGATTAAAATTCTTGTTATCTTTGATGTGGACTTTAAACAACAGCTCGTAATTCTGGAGCCTAAATTCATATCTTTTTGAATTGAAAATAAAACCTTTCACTGTCCGAAATGAAACTGCAATTTTTGTCTCGATCCTTTGGCGTGGTTTCAAATCGTTATTAATAATGACCTAGCTGTGAATATTTCATTTGTGTACTTTTCTGATGCCCTTTACTCTGTGATCCTTTTGTCTGTAATGTGTTTAAAGTTACTATCCAATCGTTATTTTTTAGCTATCAGACATCTAGTTAATTTCTTGTGAATTATAAATAGACGGCCATTTCTGTCCTGTCACCTGACAAGGGGGATCAGAAATTCTGAATCCTTTTAAGAATTATGGGTAGATGACCGTTTTGTTCTGATAAGTTATGCACTGGGGGATCAGAATTTTTGAATCCCTTTAAGTCATGTGGGATCAGAAATGCTCTTTCTATCATGTTAGCAGATTTGGTGGGGGAGGGGGATCAGAAATTCGCAATACTTTTAGAACCATGAACAGATAGCCGTTTTTGTCCCGTGAGGTGATGGGGATCAGAAATTCTGGATGCATTTAGAATTATAAATAGATGACTGTTTTGCTCTGACGGGTTGTGGACTGGGGATCAGTTTTTTGAAACTATTAAAGTCTTGGGGGATCAGAAATTCTGAATCCTTTTAGAATCATAGATGGATGACCGTTTTATTCTGATAAGTTGTGGGCCGGGAGATCAGAAAATCTGAATCTCTCAAAAAAGGAAAGCGCGATGGGTGCACGATCTTTTTACATTAAATTGTACATTTTGGTGAAATTGGATGTCTGGTCCCTGGCGGACTCAACTGAACACTTCTTTTTCTCCTTCCAATAAGCCAAAACCTTTCGGAAACACAAACTTTTTCGGCATCAAATACCAGTACCCTTCGGAATTTTTCCAAATTGGAATGCCACATTTTAGTTTGGAAGGCGTTTTCAATCGTATTATAAAAAAGGCGGTTTATTTATGCTAGATAGTTCTTATCTTATAGTTTTAGTTCTGTTGACTTCTGTTAGTATATGGTCAAATGTTTTGTAATTAAGAATTTTCGAAGTAGCGCTTTGAAAATGGCCCTTAAATTAATTGGACTCATACATTAAGCCTGTTGAAATGGTTTTAAGAGTTGAGATTATGTTATGGAAGAAACTGAGAAGTGTTGCTACATGGTGTTGTTTCTTTTTAGCATATTGCAAAATAAAAGTTGGCTTTTATTTTTCATGCGGATCTCGAGAGCTCTTGCGAGTAAGAGGTTTTAATCTTCTTAACCAAAGCGAAATCGTTAATAAAGTCGAATTTCTGTCCACGTTTTTCCAAATCGATTTGTAAACGATAGAAAGTAGGGGTAAACAGGCGAAGCGAGGCACTTGCCTGGGTAAAAATTTGAATTGACTTTTTTTCATGTCAAGTCCCCGTAACAGGCTATGCATTAAAAAAATAAATCAATACAATTATACAAAGAAGCGTTTCTTTTGATATTGCCTCAGTAACAATTTTTAGTCAAGCTACGGCCGTAGTAGGTTTTTTGCTATGAAGTAAAATATATGTGAATTGGTTTTCTCGAAGGCTTGCTATAAAAAGCTATTAATTTCACCCGACAGAAATCGTTGTTAAAGTGAAATTTCCGTCTACCTTTTCATAAACGATAGAAGTTCTTTTCTATAAAATATAACTCACGTAATTTTCGACAGGTTAAGTAAAATTTCCGTTCAAGTCTTAATTATAAACGACAGTTACTTTCCTTCTATGGAGTAAAACGAATGTAAAACGTCAAAATGGTTTTCTCGAGGGCTTTGCGGGACGCTAAGTCACTGTATATTATTGAGGAAGTCGGGTGTTCAATTGAATATTGGCAGTCAGTGACACTTTTAACATCGTACTTAATTTTAAAAATGGCCTGGAGAGACAACAATTTGTAATTTGCTGCTGTCTTGTAGTTATGCATGCAAAGCACGTCGCTTTTGACCCGGTAACATCACTTACTAAAGGTCGGTTAATAAAGCGGATTTTTATTTTATTTTTTAGCTGGAGCTAAACCATAAACTGAAAATTTATAACTAATGAAAATGGTTAAACAGCAGTGTTTTCACACGTTCTGCATCATTCGAAACTAACTAAAAGCAGCTGATAAAAACCCAAAAGCAATTAAAAATTTTTTGAGTTTTGTGTACAAAGGTTTATTGCACCCAAATTTCGCCGGCAAAAAAAAAAAATTTGCTCAGTTGATTATTTGCTGTGGAAAATTAAACTCACAGGGTCTTAGTACCGAGTTCTTCCGAGAAGATATTTTGATTTGAAGGTTCCAACGGCTATACTTCTGGATTTAGAATTTCCAATCCAAAAGTTTAGAAATTTGTAACAAAACCCAACATTTGTCCGCGAAGAAAAAGCCATAGATTGAATCGGAAATGGAAAATTAAAATGATTGATTCAGTAACTGACGAAAACAGTGAACACTATTAAATTTCATTCGACTGAATTATCGGGCAAGTAAGACTATTGTTGCATTTTTTTGTTTTTTTTTTTTTTTTATTTTTTTGATTCATGATAGAAAAACATAGACTAAGCTTTTGCTCAACTGCGCCGAACTTAAAATTATCGTTGTTAAACTCGTCAACGCAAAAGGTGGTCTTAAAAACCCATTTTCTGTCACTTTCCCAGCGAAGTGGTTTAGAGTGTTTTTCAGTCTCTCATCGTCAGTTTCAGAATATTCAAAGAGACATAAACTATCTCTTTTGTATAAGAATATGTTTTGTAAGAATGAAATTTTGAAATTTTAAAGTATTGTAAGAATAATTCCGAGACTGAGATTTTGAAAAGAATATAATTTTGTGTGTTGAAAATTTGCTGAAATACAATACAATTATACGTTTTTATTTAACTAAACGGTTTAATATTCTTCCTTTCTCTGAACGGCAAAACTAGTCAAAAAGCAACAAAAACAGCACTAGCCGTATGTTCGATTCTAATAACATTATGTCTGCGACATCAGGCCTTTATTATGGCAGAATAGCTCCAAAATTACTTTAACGCCACCCAGACACCAAATACATTAGAAAACAGAAATGTCATACGCTATAATCTAAGAATATTCATAGGAATATTTCCTGCCCAAAATCGGCAGAAAATAAGAACATTCAACCTCGGCCAGAAAAACAATTTTCTTACAAAAAAAATGTACTGATAAAAACTCCTTCCAAGGTTTATTCAATAGCGATTTAAAGTTTTTGTCCATGGATATCTGTTATTTTAATTGCGGGAGATCTTTATTGGATCGTATATTGGGGGAACGGGGAAATTACCCGCAAAATAACAAGACTAATATTCACCTGTACGGACCGACCAAGCTACTTCAAATATAAGGCTGACGAATTTATGACTCCCAGCGATCAGTTTTGGCCCACTGACGTCTAAGCTAAGAATTTATGCTCGTTTTAATTTTAGGTCACGTTTGCGGAAGTTAAACTGAAATAGGCCTAATCACGGTTTTCGACGCCATCTTGCGGGTAGGAAAAGCGGTCAGAAATTACAGTGTTTGTGTGGGAATCCGATGGCAAATAACTTTTTCAAAAATCGAATTTTTACCATTTTTGAATCGCAACGTTAAATACTATATAGAAGATCGTATTCACCGCGTTTGAAGGGTGTAGCGTGGCTAGAAGACGCTCAGTTAATTTTTTTAATTTTCCATACATTTGTCTGTAAATTTGGCTGGGTAGATACGGTTCGCGGGAAAAAAGTTATAGAAAAATGTATGGGAAATTAAAAATCAACTGAGCGTCTTCTAGCCCACCTACGTTTTTCAAATTTGGTGAATACAATCTGCTACTAGTGTGGTAAAGCTGTGATTCATAAGTCAGGTGCACAATGAATATTTAAAAAAGATATTTGCCATCCGATTCCCATACAAACACTGTAATTTTTGACCGCTTTGCATACCCAGCAACATGGCGTCGAAAACCGTGATTAGGCCTATTGTCCACCATACGCACAAGAAAAATAAATTGCTAAATATTAAAGCCCCAGACTTCGGACTTACTCAGAATAAGGCTGGGGTTTTTACTTAAAACTCTCATCTTCTTCAAACTAAACACACACTTTTCGACCCTTTTATTGAAGCTACGTCAAAATTTTACCAGCTTCTATTACAATGCTTATATTAGTTTTTAATAGCTTTTTTTTTCTTTTAAAGCAGATTCGTCGGCCATTTCCCGTGGTCTATGTCTTGTGCTGTTTTAAGCCGCACAGTTTACCTACAAAGACAGGAAAATATAAAACTATAGTCAATTAAAAAGCTTTACAGATTTGAACTTTCTAATGTGTCCACCATAACGCTCCCACGTTTGCACCGACTTTCGTTTGCTTTTCTTCCCTCGGTTAGAGATTCTTTTAATGACTGTCACTCACCGTCAATCACGGCACGTCCCAATACCACAATGAACCAATCAGATACGAGACAAAATCTGTGCAACCCGCGTCAAGCGCTGGAAAGTTTGATTGATTGGTAAAATAACGAAGCACTAGTACTTATCCAATTGCCAAGCGAGCGCAAAACATTGGTTAACGCCTTGAAGGCTTGTATTATTTTACGCAATCGTTTTCTTCTTGTTCTGCAATATATATCGGAACCGAAAACGCAGGATGAAGAATTAAGCGACAGCAGGGAATAACATTTTCTCGTGTTTTAGGGTATAAGGGAACCACGACGGCATCTCCAAGTAAAACGTGAAAAAATAAATTTTTGATTTCACTTCAGGTGGCTCCATAGGGTAATCATTTATGGCGTTGCGCGTGCAAGTGTTATGTGTTTTATTAAATCCATTGTGAAATCACTGGTTATCCTTGCAATCTGATTGGCTCTCAGTGGTGCGATTTATTCACGAGTCGCACTATGTTTTGCTCTAAATCGCATCTTTTTCTCAGCCAATGAGAATGGGACAGTAAAACAAAACAACCAATCAGATTTCCAGATCGGTTTAAAGTAATCAATAAAATTTCAGGAAAATGAAAGGCAAAAAGCCATTGTGTGGAGAATTTTGTAACTACTATTGCCAAAACTTTGTTGTTATTGTAGGTTTTTTCCAAAAAAATTGACGAATTTAATTAATTACAGTTTCTGAATGACGATTATGAGCTCCTTCAGGCTGAAGACCTACTTTAATGGAAACTTTCAACTTTCAGTGTCCATTTTGACGAATATTTTGGCGATTTTTCTTGAACATCTGCTCAAGATCCGTATGATACCGAGTCCAGTAAAACATAAACAAACGAAAACCACACAACAACAAATTGAGAGCCATCTCAAGAAGGTAGATGTTTCCAGGTTTCCGGTAGTTTCAAACGAAGCAACAAAAGAGCTCAACTCTGTCGCTGTGAATAAACATAGTCAAAATACGCCACACTCCACAAAATAGTGAGTGAACGAACGTCTTACGAAGCCCGTGCCAGTCCCGCCATCTTGGAAATATCTTAAAATAATGGCGCCGCAAGAACTTGACAAGGTCCTGAGTACTGAGTCTTACGCCGAGGTCACAAAAAGAAATGGAGATGATAACGAGCTGGACTTCCTTTAAATCATGCTATTGAACGGTATTTAAAAGGAAAAAAAAAACGTACTACCCACTGGGCATCGTACACTCGAGGGAGTTTCACAACTCAAAAGAAATCGATCGCAGAATTACACAGGATATGCACCTTCAAATTCCTTCTCCAAAGACAATGAAAAGTCTCAGCCTCAACCACAGAAGAAAGGAAGGCCTTCCATAATTGATTCAGGCGACGAGAATTGAACTTTTATACCTGAAGTAGACTATTTTCGTTCTGACTTCAGAACTGCTTGTTTCTTTGTCATGCTCGAATGAGTTTTCGTCACATGACATCGTTTTGCATACTAAATGAGACGTAAAGGCATTTCCGGTTCTACTTTTTTTAACAAACCGGCTACTGGAACAATACACCAAAAATCTAAAAAAAAAATTGTGCGATTTCAAAATGGATCTAATAAAGTGGCAATTGAACTTCGGGTCGTGCAATTTTGGTCTGAAATCATACTTGTGATTTCAAATCGAACTCGCGCTGCGCGCTCGTTCGATTTTGAAATCACGCTTATGATTTCAGACCAAATTGCACTCCACTCAGTTCAATTACCATTATGAATCCAGTTTTTGCATTCGTATTTACACTCAGTCCTCTCAAACTAATCACATGTAATAAGCAATGATTAAATAGTGTTTTACTGTCATCTCTGTTAAAATTATTGGTCTTAGTCTTGAATTAGAAATGCCCAAACAAATATGTTTTTTTTTTACTTTTTTATGGCTTTACTTGCGATTTTCTCGAATTTCCTTCGGTGAAATCTTCTAAAATTTTCACAGTATATCGTTTCCTGCGGGACACGAATTTTATACACGAAAAAAGTAGGGTCTGTAAAGGCAGGTTTTTCGATTTTTGCAAATTTACGTCTTTTACCGCAGCGAAAAAACTGTTCTTATAGATTTCCCTGAAAAACGAGCTCCGACTAAAGTCAGTTTTGCTTGTTTTGCTCATGTTGACGTAACAAAATATCGAAAAACACTGACGTTTTCCTTCGAGCGCGCGCAGATTACTTGAACTTTTGTCCTCAGCGCGCGTGCGATCGTAGAACTATAGGGAGCCACCTTAAGCAAGCAATAATCTAGATTTATTCAGTGTGTCTGTTGGTATCAGACTCCTATTAGCATTGAATTCCAATTAGAAATGTGAAAATTCTGTCGTTGCAATTGACTAGGATTAAGTCAATTCACTCCGTCGTTTTGCAGAATATGGCAAATAAATGTGCTAAGATTTATAACGCACGTGCATTCATTAATCTATTCATTAATCCTTTATTTAGTGACGTTTTCGTTGCCGTTGCTCATTTTAATCCATGTTATTTATGTTCTACAGTGAAACAATAAGAAACGTAAGTGGCCACTTACTCCTCGTCGCTCCTGTCAGTGGTTGTGTACCCTCCCCATCCTTTGCGCTTGCCGTAACGACGATGTCTCCTCCATCCCCAATAGCCACGTTTTCTGGACGGGTTGGAGACTGGATCCCTAAAGTTTGAATTAAAACACACATTCAATATCACAGTGCTGTTTTCCTTCGGGTACCGATGAAGGCGTGATGGCCTCATGGTTAGTGGGCTCGTCTCCGGATTGTGTTCTCGGGCAAGACAATGCCCCTCTCCACCCAGGTGTATAAATGGGTACCGGCGAACTTTGCTGAGGGGTAACCCTGCGATAAACTAGCATCTCATCCAGGGGGGGAGTAAAAATACTCCCAGTCGCTTCAAGCTACAGAAACCGAGATAAGCTCCCGCCTGACCTGGCTCGTTGCAGACTTTACCTTTTTTAACCCTTACTGATGAAAAGACTGTGAAGCAGTAATATTATCATCTATTAATGAAAATGAAAAACTAGACAAGAAAACTGCAGTGATAAGCATGACAATAAAACGCATTGCTGGGAAACGAAAATTCCATCTTTTTACTTGACGTTTCGTGTGTTTCAACGTGCATCTGCAAAAGTGGCCGTTGAGAAAAAAAGTAACCACTAAATTTAAACTTAAGATAAGTAACTGATTAATATTTCAGGTTCAATAAAATGACGGAAGCTGAAAATTTTGAATAGTAAAAAAAATGAAAAGTACTAAAGATAAAGCTTTTCGACGCTGACATTGTCATCTAATTTTATCACTGCTTCGATGGTTCACCAGTGAGAAAAACGTCCTTTGACCACAAACTCGGTCCAGGGATTAAACTTTCCCAATTTTTTTTCTTTTAATGGGAAATTTGCTTGTTCCTTCGGCTAAAATCTTGAGATATTATTATTTTATTATTTATTTTATTACTTATATTGCGCTTTTTATATAAAAATAGTTAAAAGCAACGTACACTACAGACAAAGTGTTCAAAGGTTTTTTTTTTTTGTCCTTTTTTCCTTTACCTGTGTAACTCCATGCCAAGTTTTTCCAAAAGAGAATCCCTGCTCATCAAATCTGGCTCGTTCTCTTCGTTAATAGGAGAACTTTGGGTGAAGGCGATTAACACAATCACAATTACAACACCAAGAATAAAGGAGCGCTCCATTTTGAAAAGAAGAGTCGCTGCAGTAATCTTCGAACTTCGTGTGGTCGCGAGATCTAGGATAGATGTCATTATTTAACCCTGTACTCCACCTTATATACATTGAAAAATTAATATTTTGAGCTAATATAAAAAAAAAACGAAGGTAACTTTTTAAAGTAAGGTGAAACTTTTTAAAGAAACCCCTTGACCTTATAAGGGGTTTGATAAGCCTTTTTTTTCTTTTAGAATTAGACTGTGGTTTTTGAAAACGATAAATTCGGTCGGGAACCAATCTTTTGTTTTTACCAATAATGATTACATGACCATAGTTTCCTATTTAGTGGTTTCTTAGCAACAGGGATTACCATAACAACGATTGAAGAAGTCGTTAATTTAGTTTAGAAAAAACTCGTGCCTTAGTTCTTAAGAAAATAAAACTTGCCTACATCGACCTTCTTTAAAGATCTTTCCAATGTACGAATGAATCTTACAAAAATTTATGGACTTTCATAAGGAGGCTGGTAACAGTTTCCAGCACTTTTCCAACAGCTAAACTTTGAAGGGTCAATACTTCCACTGTTTATCAAGAGATGATTCAATAGTTTTATCACAAAATGCCCAATTATTTATAACAAGTTGAGGTCATCCTTTTTTTATATAACAGGTTACTATAGCAACAAACCAACCTGTTAAACTCCCTTAATTTTAGCTTTAAGTGCTTATAGCTCAAAAACGGGCTTGACATCCCTATTTTTTATTATCAAATTCTGATAAGCATGATAAGATGCAAATTTTTACGAAGTTTACAAAATTTTGTCTAGGGGGTTCAGAACCACCTTAAATTTTCGAACTTGTTCACCAATTAATGATCAGGCATTTGTGAAAAACTGTTATTGTACTGTAGTATCTCTTGATAAAGGGCGGTCAAAGTTCATCTGTCAAAGCATAGCTGTTGGAAAAGTCTCGGAAACGGTTGCCAGCCTCCTTAAATCCGACCAAAAGGTTTCCGTGCCAAACGTTATTAAGGTCTAGTATTTTTTTATTCCAATTCCCTCGTTTCAACTCGATCAGGCTTATATTCTAAGTACTTAATTAAGTACCTTATTTATACTCAAGAGTATTTTTGATACATAAGCACGTTATTTGCATGTACCAAAAATTGTTCTCGGTACATAAGTACTTCATGTTGTATCCAGTACGTTATTCTCAAGAATATTCCTAGTACATTAGTGCTTGATTTGTAATTAAGAATATTCTTAGAATTTAACAACTCAGAACTGCCACTGAAGAATATTCTTGAAACGTTAGTATAAATAATATGCATTCGACAATATTCTTATTACATTCACACGTTACAAAGTGTTTTAACATGACTTCAAGGCAGCCATATTTGTACAACCAGAACAATGAAACGGCGGCTATGTTGATGTCTCAAACCAATACTATGGGAGTTGAACTTTTTTCTTATGTTAACATTACTGTTGGCCACGGATGTGAAAATGCTCTATTATAGCCCAGTAGCTGTCCTCAAAATTGTCTTCATTGCGTCAGTTGTTCTTAAAACTATTAAAATATTAAAGAATCGATATATTAAAGTTCAAGTATTGAAGTTCAAATATTAAAGTTCAAGTTGAAAGCAATGTTGGTGTCAAAATTGCCTCTCTTCATTAATTGATGGCAAATAAGTGCCCCATTAATTACTAATAAACACATAAAAGTGGTTTTGTGACAGAATTGGCTACCACCGTAATAGCAACAGTATACATGGTATAGCCCATTTAAACGGATTTAATTTTAGCTGTAAGAGCTTATAGAAGAGGTCAGCTTGTTAAGACACAACCGTTTGTAGAGCTCAAGAAAAATTTCTGACACGCCTAAGTTTTTTTTATTTATTTTTCTTTTTAAGTGGCTCTAGACCTTCCCATTTTTGAGATTTTTTTCTCAAGAGAAAAAACAAATAGAAGTTACACGGGACCATTTAATATTTACTTAGAATGAAAAGTTGTCAAATATTAATTATCGAGTGAAACATTGATCTTTTAAGTTACTGACGTATTTAGAATATTGGTGTTTGCAAAACCTTGCCTTAGGAGTGGATCATTCGTTTTTTGAGGGGGCAGTGGCTGGGTTATTTTGAAAATAAAGTATCTGCAAGCACAGTTATACCAATAAAGAATTTATGCACACAACCACTGCCAAAAAAAATTCACGCACGTTCAACGCGCCGTAAAAAAGCATGTCATACAAAGAAAAATACACACGTCCCGAGAAAAAAAATTTCCTGGTGCACGAAAGGGTTTTAAACAACAGCGTGCCTGTACCATACCACCTAACCCCCCCCCCCCCCCCCCGCACCCTCAAAAGTCAAATGGTCCACCGCTTACTAACGTCATGTTGATGAAGCTTGATGTAGTAACTTGACATGCGGAGTTTAAAAACAAACATTTGTCCCTTAGACAACCTTTGTTTTTACGAAAGTACACTATGAGGCGCAGTGGCTGAATGGTTAGTGTGTTCGTCTCCGGATCGAGCGGTCCGGGTTCGAGCCCTGGCCGGGGACATTGTGTTGTGTTCTTGGGCGAGACACTTTACTCTCACAGTGCCTCTATCCACTCAGGTGTACAAATAGGTACCGGCGAACTTGATGCTGGGGGCAACCCTGCGATGGACTAGCTTCCAATCAAGGGTGGGGTAGAAATACTCCTAGTCGCTTCATGCTACAGAAACCGGGATAAGTTCCGGCCTGATGAGCCACTTGGCTGGTATGCAGACTTTACCTTTACCTACGCTATGATAAAAAAAATTATGTATTTTTTTCACTGTCTCTTACAGTACGAGATTACCATTGCAGCGATAGGGGTAGGCTTTCGCCTTAATTTTAACCGGTTTCTTAGCAACAAAGGTACCCATGGCAACTATGTTGGTCTTCTTTTCACAAAGCGTTCACTGGTTTCTTAATAACAGAGGTTACCACGACAATGATAAGGGGTTAGAAATATACTGATAATAGTGGTATATTTTTTAGCAAAACTGTAATGACATGACATGACACGACATGACTTGACACGGTCATGGGTTCCTGTTAGAAACTTTGTTTTTTATCCTTTCAGAATAATTGAAAATGATCAGGGCAAAGGTGGACAAAGACGATTTTTTTTTCTCTTTTTTTTTGGAGGGGGAAAGGGGGGGCATTTTGTGGGTTTTCCAGAAAATATTCTGAGCCACAGCTATTTTCATCTCAATCCTGACATAAAAGGGTTGCCATAGCAGCGATATTACAGCCTCAATCTTACCCTTGAGTATAAAAAAAGAAAGTATTTCAATGAAAAAAAAAACAGGTGACCGCAATTTTATACTGCTGAACTGCGGTCAACATGTCAAGATGCGAAGTTGATTAAGAGCCACCTTAAACCTTCGAAAGTTGAATATTAATATGCTGATCACAAATCAATAATAAAAAAAGTTGATGGTCTCATAGTTCGTTTCTGAGTTATAAGCTCTGAAAGATAAAATCGTCATGATTGTTTGCCACACCGTAACTTAAAGAAAAAAACAGGTACAATAACACACAAAAAGACAGCGAGGAGACCTCGAAAAAAAACACCAGGCTTATAGTGTAGGCCACCTCAGTTGTTAATGTAGTGTCAATTTTAAGTTTTGTGTGTGCGATATGACCAATTTAGCAATATTTTATTAAGGTTATATTGTTAAATCAAGGTTGTATTGTTGTTATGGTAACCTTTTATGTCAAGTGGAACAGAACTTTTTCAGCAGTGATTGCCATTTTTGTAGCAGCTACTGATCGATAAAGAGATGTAGCATTGAAAACCGTTATCAGCCACCTCAACACTCAGAGATCTCTGTCAATATTATACAGTGGCATCGAATAAGAACTACCAATTTGTGAAACGTCACCACCGAATCCGTTGTCTCTCTGATACTGGTTATCAATATTGCTTAATTTCTTGTGTATAAAAGCTGAAATACGCGTGGTGCAATAACCAAATCTTGTCTGGATCTTCAGGCCAGTCGAAGACAGAGATTACTGCAGGGTTATTGCTGGGTTAATGAGGAAATGGAGCGCGCGTTTACTTTAGGTATTGTAGTTTTAATTTTGATAACCGCCTTCGCTCAAGGTTCTCCTATTGACGGAGAAAACGATTCAAATGTAATGAGAAGGAACTCTTTGTTGGAAAAGCTTGGGATGGAGTTACACAGGTAAGAAGAGCCCTGTGACGTCACTTGGGGTTTTGTAAAACGAACTGAAATGGGAGGGGGTCACTTAATAGCGGTTCGTGTTCTTTGAATATTTTTTAGATTGGTTAATTGCTAAGTGATTTTAACATCACTTCAAGACAGTCATAGTAAATGCGTGTCTGGATATTTTTATCAGTCGTCCAATTCTATTTAGGACTCTCATCTGCTATCAACTTTTCCGAAAGAAACCCAACTACGCGTTTAAATTTTGGATGGCCGCTTAATAGCGGTAAGGACAATAGAGAACTCCCTAACCGGGACGACCAAAAGGTGGCCGCGGCCGGCTAATAGGGGTTTCATATACAGTATTTTACTAACAATAATTACGGGACTTTGAAAAGTGACCTCTTAATAAGAGGCAGCCGCTTGATAGAGGTTCGACTTTGTTAAGTATTATTTGGTCTGGTTTCACATGGGCATAAGAAATCGTGATCAAAATAGATAATAGAACCTCCGTTTAAACGGTTTTAGTTAGGTCTATGTAGTATGAGACGATAAGGAGTATTGCTTCCCCCTCTTCACTCCTCCCCAGATGAAATGCTTGTCAATCGCTGGTCACCTTAGTACATTTTGTCAGGTTGCCTCAATATCTTATAATCAGTTGCCAGGGATACACGACTCATACGCCTAAACGGGGAGGGACACTGTGAGAGTAAAATGTTTTACCGAGAACGCCTCGCCTCTTACAAGCTGGTTAATGACCACTATATATTTCAAACATTAGGGATCCATTCTACAGTCCATACAGAAAGCAGGGCCTCTGGGGATGGTGGCGACGACGTCACCGAAAGCGCAAGGGGAAGAAAGGGTCGGGAACGACCACAACTGAGACTGACTCCCCAACTGACAATGATACCGACTCCGGGTCTGACTCTGAATCCGAGTCTGGATCACCCGGTAAATACCGAGGATACGGTAAATACGGGAAATATTGATATGGTAGCCGCTCTTCAGACAAGGAGTAGGTAGGTATCACCCTTTTTTCCTGCCGACTTATTTAAAGACAAAATATCTGTATATTCAAGAACGAATCCACCAGAAGTTCGAGTGACAAAGTGGACAAAAACTTTTCACCGAGATTATTGCAAACTTCTGTTTCAAATATCTTCTCAAAAAATCATTTCTAACAACACCAAATGTCGAAAACAGATTTTGAAGTCCATATGAATCACTTGAAAGTACTGGTGAAATTAAACTGGTGATGAAATTTCAATTACCTGTGTTTGCACAATTTCTCTGAACTTTGAAACATCCATAGGAAATTGTTTTCGATGTTATTTCAGGCAACTATCTATATCGTTAGCTTTGAGAAAACGTAAAAAGAACTGTAAAGTACCTAAAAATATTCTGTCCGGTCCACTAAAAACTAAAAATTGCTTATTTCCTATCGGATTTCGTCTTAACATTTTCCTAATTAATAAACATAAGAGAATTTTGCTCTTCACTGATGTTATCTTTATTAAGACTTGGGACAAATTTACGTCGTAAGGTAAAAGAGACATTTTTTTGACTGACTACAATAAGTAGCACAAACTGTACGAACCAATGTTTTACGTTTGCTTAGCAATTGGATAGAAACACATGCTTTTTGCTTTAACCAATCAGCTCAAAAATGCATTTTATTCAACCGGTCAGAAGCAAATAAAAAAGAGTGGCTTGCTTAAGCACGTTTTCCCGTCCTTTTCCCGCGCTAGACGTGGGTTGCATGCATTTTGCTCTGAGTTCAGATTGGCTCCTTTTTTTCTTCGCTCAATGTTGTGATCGGTTAATCTCGTTATCGTGATGGGCAATCTTCGAAAAATTAAAATTTCGCTCAAACTGAGTTCAGAAAATCGAAAGCAAGTCATCAATGTAGACGAAAAAATATTTTCTTAGCATGTCAGTGCGTTAAAACATACATACAAAGCCCTAACAATCTTCTTGTATTTTTCTTCTTTTGGCAGGTGAAAGATTTGAATTTGTAGTTGAAACAATACAAAAATGGACTATTAGCTGTGGACTTTGTAATACCTTTTGAATAAAGTAAGCCAGTTTCTACATATTAAAATTCTTACTCGGCTCTGAGGCTTTGGGGAATGAAACAAAAGAAATGAATCATTCATTCCTCTTCCTCAACGCAATTTCTCTGGTTGTAATTCCCTAAACCTCGGAGCCAAGTGAAAAAAAGAAACTAGGATAAAATTATAATTAAGATTACAATGGATATATACAAATGTAAACTAACTAAAATAAAATGACAATGAAATTGATGATCTAATGTATCAATGTAGAAAATTCGTTCTAAATTAATTTAATATACAAATGTAATTAAAAAAGAATCAGGCGAAGAATAAACTAAATGAAAAGAACGCACAATGCGGTAGTCCTTCGGGTACACTTTTCTCGCGAAATAATTGTATTTGAGTTAGTAACGCTTTCGACTTTCTTGAGCTCAGAGAAAAGGCCGTTTTACAGGTGTCACAGCTAGATCGATGTTGAAGCTCTCTTGTACCAGTCAGCACATTTGACAATGCCTAAAATAGGAATCAGTTTTTTTTATTCCTCAGTTAGTGTACTTTTACAAAGTTCTAAAGGATTTGACCATGCAAATGGAAGTATAAAATAATTTACAAGTGTTCCATCTGATCACTCCACTCGAGGCCGCGAAAGCGAAGAGGTTGGCGACCCACCCTCCCACCCAACGAGTAAGCCGTTTTTGATCTATAGCTGTCCGCCTCTATTTCCACCTGGTCTTAGGCTTGTCCCAGGCCAGAGCGATTCCCCATAACTTATAGCCATGTCATTAATAACAATACCCAAAATAGCACATTACACTTCTATTACATAGAGCTGGCTATACACCAACAGTCTCTGGTTTATGCGGCTTTCTGCTTGCGAAGAGAATTTCCCAGACGCGTTACAAAATCACATGACGCTTTGTTATTGCGAATCAAGTACATCGACTTGCATTGCTGTCACACGGTGGATTGAGCCCGACTTACCATCCATTACTCCGCTGCGGCCTTTGCCCACACCTGTATATTGTGTGGCATTGCAATATTTTGGAATAGGAGCAACACGAATATCGCTTACCTCCCAAAAGTTTTTAGTAAAAAGAAATTCATTCTTTCTGTTAACACGTCTATGCGACGATGTTTGGATTTTTAACGCCTTTGCCTATCTCTATATAATTTTCAGTAAAATTTTATACGCCGATTTTAAAACTTTCATTGTTCCCTATTTACCCAAAATAAGCGGAACAATGTGTTTAGAGTTATTTGGCCTTGTACAAAATTACCTTCCAATTGAAGAAAACCTGAAAACAGTGGTTTACTGAGATAGAAAAACACCAAAGAGATAATGATAAACCATAAAGGAACAAGGACGGTTAATGATGCAGAAGATTAACACGGATTACAAACGACGAACTTGGAAAATTTAGGCTAAACTTTTCAAGATGTGCAAACCGTGACGTGGCTTCTTTAAGACCTCTTCTCAAAGCTTGTCTTTTCTTCATAGGAGTTAAAACAATTCTGAAAACTTTTTTGAGACTTGAAAAAAACGCTCAGTAGGTAAAGTGACCAATTTGTTTTGCCTTTTTGACTGCATGCAAGATATTCCGATCAGCTCAGTTTTAGCCAATCAAATTGCTGTATTTCCCAGAACATAAGTGGACGCTTTACCTCATTAAAGTGGGTTGGAACTGTGATATTATCAGATTTAATGAATTTTTCGAATGGCTCTTAGTGTAATAGCTCTTTTTCAAGATCACAAACTTTACTTTCGCAACGATCGATCCCACGGATTTGATTCCATGGATTTGAAGGGCATCTCGGGGGTGGCGGGGGGGGGGGGTGGAGACGATAACGCAAGGAGGCTATCAGAGATAGGGAGTGGACGAATTAGGTTATTTTAAAGGGAGAGTGACTGTGTATGGAGAGTATAAAATTTCTCGATATTTTCAACTGAACGAAGGAAAATTGTAGAATAAATTGGGTGGCAGTTCTTGCGCGATGCTCCAATATTTGGCCAATACTTGAATAGCCCCAAAATATTATTTCGCTTAAAAAATCTCTGTCGTCATGGTCTAACACTAAAAGTCAAACGAAAAACTATCGCGTAAAGGGAACATTTTAACGCTTTTAAGTGTCATTTCAAAGAAACGGCTGTGAAAGACTATAACAATTTACGTTATATTGACTGTGAGGTGCTCTAGAGAGTCAAATTTCAATGTAAAGAGAAATGAAAAATGCCGCCTAGTAAAATATTGAAAAACAAACAGTGTCACATGAAATTATACTGCGTTCATTTGGTAGCTTTCATTTGAATGATCATAAATATGGATTTCATCCATAGCCTTCGCCTTGCACAGCATAATAAACAGTACCACATGAAAATACTGATCAATAGCTTTCATTAAAATGGTTACACACTAGGGTTTCATCCACTGACTTAAAAGTTAGAACCACCTTGTACAACATAATAAACAGTACCACATGAAAGAACTGCTAACTAGCGTTTATTTGAATGCTCACACACCAGGGTAAAGTAAAAGGCTATGGTTTTAATTAGCCGCGTTTTAATTTCTATACTACAAATATCGTTTGAGTTTCATTATCAGAAGTGAAGTTTAAATGTTCGAGAAATTTGTTTGAATTTCTATCCAACCGAACCTTTCTTCTGAAATCGATTGAAGGCGATGAAGAAGACTTTTTCGATCATTTCCGGTCTTAGAAATCAATTCCTTATAAAAGACGATTCCTTCTCCGGTCTTGAATTCTAAAATAATCGATTTGTACGCTTAAAATTGAACTACATTTTGTTTTTTGAGATTTCGTTTTGGTCTTAAATTATAGCTTACCGTTAAGCTTATGACTTAAAATTTATGAAGTCCATCTCCAAAGAATAACAAAACATTTGAAGCGAAAACAGTCGAATCTAGCGATGCCAAAACTTTGTTTAGAATCACCCTCACCCTTTTATGAATATTTTAGTAGTATCCTTCCTTAATAAATGGATATTTTTAACTCGAAGAAACTTCTGAATATTGGTATTAATGACTGCATGTATTGCTCGAGTGATTAACGTGATATTAATCACTTCACATGAAAGAGAACCTATTAAAAAAAAACCTACGGAACTGTTGTTTTTCTGATATTAGTTGTTAATATTACTTTTTTATGAATATAAGGTGGAGTACGGAGTGAAATAATAAATTTTTTCCTGGATCCCGCGACCACTAAAGACAGATTGCTACAAAGAAATTTCTCTTCAACATGAAGTGCTCGATTTTTCTTAGTATTGTAGTTTTAATTGTGTTAACCGCCTTCATCCAAGGTTCTCCTATTAACGAAGAAAACGATGCAAATGTAATGAGAAAGAACTCCCTGTTGGAAAAGCTTGGGATGGAGTTACAGAGGTAAGGAAAAAGTTTGTCAAGAAATTTGAACCGTAGTAGCTTCTTTCAAGCGTTTAGTTAGTTGGGGCTCAGCGCGAGAAAAAGACGGAGCGAAAAAGGAGAGAGACTTGGTGCGAGGGGTATATAAACACCTTTTAGCGCCGCGACTTTCCCTAGTTTTTTCGTGTGCCATTTTTCGCGCTAGGTCCAAACGATCTAAACGTCTAGAAGAGGCAGTAACAGTATTTCATCAAAGATCACTTGAAGCACATTTCCCCAAAAACCATTTTAGTATACGTTTATGATCTAGTTGTGTCTTCTCAAGAGCTATCGAAATAATCATTCGACTTATTTTGAATGCATTAGGGATCCATACTACAGTCCGTACAAAAGACGCTGTTATTGCGGGCCGAAACGGCGTCGTTACAGAAAACGCAAAGGAAAGAAAAGTTCAGGGTCTTCAAGTTCCGGGTCTGACTCCGAGTCCGGGTCGCCCGGTAAATATTACGGGGGATACCGTAAATACGGGAAATATGGATATGGGCATTATCGAACTCGAGGAAACCGTTCTTCGGACGAGGAGTAGGTGAGTATCTCTTGTGTACTTTAGCCAATTAGAAAGCAGGCAACGTTTTGTTTCTTAGCCAATCAGAACTAGAGAGAAAACCAAGCGTGACTTCTTACGCACGTTTTCCCGCGCTAGTAGTACGTTTTACTGGTTTCGCCCGATAGGAAACCGGTTTTACAAGTTAGTTGTGCTCCTCTTAGTTCATCTAAAACACGCGTAGTGCAGAACAGAGCTCGGGAAAGTCCAATGTTAAGTAGTAAATCTCTAATTAGACATTTTCTAGAGTATAGTATCACTTTGCAATTTTTTAATCGTTATTCATATTTTCACTTGCTTCTCCTGCTCGTCAAAACACTGCAGGATTCGTAAAAAATACGTATCGGCATTATACACTAAAATGTTTTTTTTTTTTTTTTTTGGCTTTTATTAGGTGAAAACTGGTGAACTCAATGACAGAAAACAAGACAAGAAAAGGACTACGAAAAATTGCTGACGAAATTTCTAAAGGGACAGAAGATATGCTGACAGAAGACATATTTCCGTTCAAATCTTTCAACACATAATTCTGAAATAGTGAACACTATTGACTTCCTCAAGATTACAACTCGAACTCTAATGAATAAACCTTATGGAACTGGAAAAGCGCTTTTGCAAGTTAATTTTTTTGACCGAAGGAAAACTACGGTTTTGCTTTCTTGGCAGTAGATTTCTCAGTTATTGATAATTCATCGATTTTAACAAAGGAAATCATAACCGTGACGGTATTTGGATTTATTATATGGAGAAGAGTGTTTTACTGGGAACTAAACCACTCGTAGATTCCATACGCCACTTCATCCGGGACCCGAGTGGCGTATTTTCCGTATGTCACCTTTGTGAGTGTCGTATCGTTCAATGACCTCACGATTCCCGCCTTTTGCTTTTGTTGAATTGGTTTCTCCGTATAATAAAAAGAACATTACACGTTGGCTCGAAGATATGAATTTTATGTTCGAGTGGCAAGAACAATATCTCACGAGTGAGCGAAGCGAACGAGTGAGATATTGTTCTTGCCACTCGAACATAAAATTCATATCTTCTCGCCACCGTGTAATATCCTCTATATACATGTGGATATTTCGATATTTTTTTTTCGTTTGGATATCTGACTTTAATTAGACCAGATTTTCGCAATTTCCTTTCTCCGCTTTCACATTAATTTTAGTTTTGATTGAAAAGATATTTCGAGAAATGAAGTCAGAATAGGCCATTTCCGAATTGCCCTTGGCCTCTGCGTCAAAACGAGTCTTCGTTCATATGAAAGGTTTTGCGCGAAGACTCGTTCTCAAACAGAGGCACAAAGTATTAACTCGGAAATGGCCTATTTCACTACATTTCTATGCACTTCGAAGTTCGCAAAAATGCTCCACAACGCGTTGTATTTTCAAGTCTCTTCTCTGTGTTAATAAATACCAGTGATAATACACGGTTTCTCTTGTTTGACAAATGACAAGTAAGTTCTAATCATAAGGAACTAACAAAATTTTCGCAGTAGAGACGTTTGCTATCAGTATTAAATTGTCGTCGCATTGTACCACTTGAGCATCAGACCGGAATACGCACAATGTTTGCTGAAATAAAGGATATGTTTTGAAAAATCTTCTTAGACCAAACCAAAAAAACATACTGGAAAACAACAATTATCCATACTTGATGGCTCATTGTGATCTGGAATGATCACTCAGAATCGCGCTGGGACACATTCGAGGTTTCAACTTATTCAGGCTCAACAAACAAAACAAAATAAAACAGCAAAAGAACGCTATGATGGGTTACTGTAGTACATAGTTGCAACGAACCGGGTCCTATTCTTTTAGTCTCCTAATCAGGGTAAAAGTTAAGTCTGCATACCAGCCAAGTGGCCCATCAGGCCGGAGCTTATCCCGGTTTGTGTAGTATGAAGTGACTAGGAACATTTCTACTCCCCCCTGGATGGGATGCTAGTCCATCGCAAGGTTACCCCCAGCATTAAATTTGCCGGTACGCATTTATACACCTGGGTGGAGAGAGGCACTGTGAGAGAGAAGTGTCTTGCCCAAGAACACGACACAATGTCCCCGGCCAGGCCTCGAACCCAGACCGCCCCATCCGGAGACGATCGCGCAAACCATGAAACCACTGGGCCTCCAGAAGTCTCTTAATTACAACTCGGCTATTTTTGTCGATGCCTCTGGTGAGCTTTGACTCATTAGTTTTTGACAAATGAGGTCCGAGAAATTGAATGTAAATTTATAAAAAAAAAAAAAAGTGAACTCAAGGCATAAAGAGGCTAGCTGGAAAAGCAGGGTCGGTGGTCCGGGGTATGTGGCAAACACGGGCTCTGCCTGGAAAACAAGGGTTCAAGCTTTTCCATGAGGAACCCGGCGAGTTTTCCACGACTCATGTTTTTTATTCAGACCCCGTGTTTTCTACACCCCATGCTTTCTACACGGACCCCGTGTTTTCCACAGCCCATGCTTTCTACTCGGATCGGACCTCGAGTTTTCCACAACCCGTGACCCGATGTTTTCCGCAACCCATGTTTTCTACTCAGACCCCGTGTTTTCCACACCCCTTGCTTTCTACTCGGACCCCGTGTTTTCCACACCCCTTGCTTTCTACTCGGACCCCGTGTTTTCTACACCCCTTGCTTTCTACTCGGACCCCGTGTTTTCCACACCCCTTGCTTTCTACTCGGACCCCGTGTTTTCCACACCCCTTGCTTTCTACTCAGACCCCGTGTTTTCCACACCCCTTGCTTTCTACTCGGACCCCGTGTTTTCCACACCCCTTGCTTTCTACTCGGACCCCGTGTTTTCCACAACCCATGTTTTCTACTCAGACCCCGTGTTTTCCACACCCCTTGCTTTCTACTCGGACCCCGTGTTTTCCACATCTCATGTTTTCTACTCAGACCCGTGTTTTCTACACCCCTTGCTTTCTACTCGGACCCCGTGTTTTCCACACCCCTTGCTTTCTACTCGGACCCCGTGTTTTCTACACCCCTTGCTTTCTACTCGGACCCCGTGTTTTCCACACCCCTTGCTTTCTACTCAGACCCCGTGTTTTCTACACCCCTTGCTTTCTACTCGGACCCCGTGTTTTCCACACCCCTTGCTTTCTACTCGGACCCCGTGTTTTCCACAACCCATGTTTTCTACTCAGACCCCGTGTTTTCCACACCCCTTGCTTTCTACTCGGACCCCGTGTTTTCCACATCCCATGTTTTCTACTCAGACCCGTGTTTTCTACACCCCTTGCTTTCTACTCGGACCCCGTGTTTTCCACATCCCATGTTTTCTACTCAGACCCGTGTTTTCTACACCCCTTGCTTTCTACTCGGACCCCGTGTTTTCCACACCCCTTGCTTTCTACTCGGACCCCGTGTTTTCCACAACGCATGTTTTCTACTCAGACCCCGTGTTTTCCACACCCCTTGCTTTCTACTCGGACCCCGTGTTTTCCATATCCCATGTTTTCTACTCAGACCCCGTGTTTTCCACACCCCTTGCTTTCTACTCGGACCCCGTGTTTTCCATATCCCATGTTTTCTACTCAGACCCCGTGTTTTCCACACCCCTTGCTTTCTACTCGGACCCCGTGTTTTCCACACCCCTTGCTTTCTACTCGGACCCCGTGTTTTCCATATCCCATGTTTTCTACTCAGACCCCGTGTTTTCCACACCCCTTGCTTTCTACTCGGACCCCGTGTTTTCCATATCCCATGTTTTCTACTCAGACCCCGTGTTTTCTACACCCCTTGCTTTCTACTCGGACCCCGTGTTTTCTACACCCCTTGCTTTCTACTCGGAACCCGTGTTTTCCACATTCCTTCCTTTCTATTCGGACCCTGTGTTTCCCACACCCCTTGCTTTCTACTCGGACCCCGTGTTTTCTGCACCCCTTGCTTTCTACTCGGAACCCGTGTTTTCCACATTCCTTCCTTTCTATTCGGACCCTGTGTTTCCCACACCCCTTGCTTTCTACTCGGACCCCGTGTTTTCCGCAACCCATGTTTTCTACCTCGGACCCCATGTTTTCCACACCCCTTGCTTTCTACTCGGACCCCGTGTTTTCCACACCCTGTGTTTTCTAATCGGACCCTGTGTTTTCCACACCCCTTGCTTTCTACTCGGACCCCGAGTTTTCCACAACCCATGTTTTCTACTCAGACCCCGTGTTTTCCTCACCCCTTGCTTTCTACTCGGACCCCGTGTTTTCCACATCCCTTGCTTTCTACTCGGAACCCGTGTTTTCCACACCCCTTGCTTTCTACTCAGACCGGTGTTTTCCACACCCCTTGCTTTCTACTCAGACCCCGTGTTTTTCACACCCCTTGCTTTCTACTCGGACCCCGAGTTTTCCATAATCCGTGCTTTCCACTCGGATCCCGTTTTTCCACAAACCCCGCGACTCCGACCCCGCGTTTTCAACCTGGGCAGATAAAGAAAACACTTACCAAGTGAAAGAGGTCAAAGAGGAATTACGTGAAGAAAAGAGGTCATCTATCCAGCTAGAGAGATTCTGACAACTCTTGAGAATTAAGATAGACAGGCAGCTGGAGAAATAGCACTTAAAGCTAGGGCGAAACTATTCACTACCCCACAGGCTACAAACTAACCAAAATGTTTGTGTAAATTCCTCTGTTGAAACACAAAAACACGAAAAATAACTACAACTAAAGAAAAGGTAGATTTAATAACATTTTAATTCAATATGAATCAAAATTGTATACACGTTTCCTTGCTTGTTTGCTAGCATGCTTGTTTAATTTCTTGCTTGTATTTTGCTTCATTGCTATTCCTTTCTTGCTTTTTATCTATTTTTTTTTTTTTTTTTTTTTACTGCTTGCTTGTTTGCTTGCTTAATCGCTTGCTTAATTAATTGCTTATTGATGTTACAAAGGACCCCTTAGTCCATCAAGATTCTTCAATTATCCTGAAAGAAAAAAAAAATTCGAGTAGATAAATTAGCTTTTTTGTTAGAATAAATAGTGAAACAGCAGAACGTAACTGGGAATAATATTGCCCGATTGACAGCGATCTCAAAAATTGTCAAGTTTGCGCGCGTGGTTAGAGAAAGTTCCTAAAACTACCCTTCCGAGCATGGCTATAAATCCCCTTGATCAACTTTTTATTTCTCCTTACAATATCAACACATTGTCTAGCTGAAGGGATATGAGAATAAAGATATTCATCAAGTAGCAGATAATTTCAAGTGGGCAATGCGACAAGCAAAATTCAGTGATATTTTTTTTTCCATCATAAGCTATGAACCAACGTCATGTTTTCCACTAAAGCAACACCTAAAGACTGTAATTAATCTATAGAATTAAAGAACGGAAAGGTATTTCACTCACAATAAGTTGTTAGCTAGTTGAATTTCATTTCAAAACTCTACTCATTGTACCTCAAGAAATTTCTCCGACTGACTGCACGCTTCGTCAACATGAAGACTGGACGCAGTTGTCGAACATTGCGGCGGCGGCGACATGAACGGACTCGGCCTCGTTTAGCTCTGGAACGTCGGCATTCACGATGGTGAGATCGCTGAGGAATTAAAATCCCTGTGATTTCATAGCTTTCCTGGACAAGATTTGACAAAATGGTGAATAGCAAGAACAATACAATGAGAATTGAACCCTTCCGCATTGTTTCGTTGTCTGGTCCCAGATTTCAAATGAGGTTTACAAAAAACAGTCACCTTAATCAATTACGCACTGGCGGCACTTTACTGGCCACGTGACAATGAAGACGGCAGCACGCGTTTAATTAGTACCAAAGCGTTGCTGATTGGTTACATTTTCCAGGTGGTATTTACCGCACGTGCATACGACAATTAACGAGGAAATTAACAAAGAGCGTTTTCAGAGTCAACTACAAATTCCAACAACAAGGTAAGGTAAGGTAATATCTTGGAAAAGTCCAGAAAAACCGGAAATTGTTGAATTTCCGAAAAGCAAACCTTTCAAACGAAAATTTCCGAAATTCCGGGAGGAAAATTAAAATGGAGTGGTTAGATAAAGCGGTTAAGAGATTTCCAAAAATTTTATGTATACCTCGCGAGGCCGTCCTATGTTCCAGAAATTCCGAAGAAACGCTATTTCATTCGTCGCTAGAAATTCTCGGAAATTCAAACCAGGGCTTTTCATTGAATGCAAAGCACCCCAAACAAATAAAAATAAATTTCAATTTCAGTTTCAATTTCGATTTAATTATTATTATTATACCTGTATTCAATGTGTAGATTGACTTCCAGATGAAAAAATTCCAATGAAACACTTTGGCCAGAGGGTTTAAGAATTTTAATTAAGTACTTCTCTATAAGGAAAATAACCTTAAAGCCAAATATGGTTCTAACCACGTGGAAAACGTTTGATTGGTTAACTGTTATGTACGTCATAGTCGTGTTACAAAAACTGGTTACATAAGAGCAATGACGCACATGTTATTGACGTGTTTGGCTCAAAGCGACCTACTTTGCATGCGCGCCGACGTTTAGTCCGCTTTGTAGTTCATGCGAATTATGGGATATAAGCAAAGGAATTATGGAATACTAGCCTCGCAACGAATTAGGAGCAACCACAATTTCAACTCAAAGACAAAGGTTACAATTGCAACTGTTTCAAATACTCTTTTTCCCTTCGAATTGCCCGCGAGTAGAACGATTTACGTCCAAATGTTGTAGAGGCCCGTAACCTGAACCTGTTTAAGAACGCTCTCAAATCGTTTTTACATATTTTATAACCTAAATTTCAAATTTTTAGCACTTATTTGTATTTGTAATGGAAATATAAACATTATCAATAATGTCATTATCATTGTCAATAGATTTTTGTTCAAACTTTGTCCACTGAATATTTATCATATGAGAACTTTAATTATAAAATAAAAAGGGGGGTGCCCACGCTCGTTAAGGAGCAGCGAGGCATTGAAAATGTCTCATTTTAGCATTATTTGATGCTTATTACAAGAACGCATTCCAAGTTATTGTAAACTCTTTGTGAGCCCAGACTCATGAAAACACGCCTCAAACTACAGTCGATACTTCCGTCGGGCACAAATAAACTTTTTAAGTTTGATTTTGACAGACAGCTGAATCCTTGTTAAAATATTGGAACCAAATTGCTTGCCACGGCTATCAAACTGCAAAATAGAAAAGACTATAGTGCAGCTGCTATTTTCCTTATTTATTCAATTTTCAACAATAGAAATCAGATCAGTCTTTTCTCACGCAAAGCTAATGACTAGTTGTTTAAAATGACTGGAAAAAAATTGGGGTGCCCGAGCTCGTTAGTGAACTATAGCCATTTTTCGACTGACAGAACTCAATATCAAGGCAAATCTGCCATGTTTTAGGGTCCACCTCTTTAAACTGCCTTTCAGGATTTTTTTTTTATTATTATTTGTATTTTATTTTAGTTTTATAACCCCTGAATAAAGTCCTGTATGTACGTTATGCCTTTCCTACCATGAACGAAAACAAATTCATATTGGCAATACGAGCGCAAACCACGTTACCACTCTAAAATCGCATTGGTGATCAGTAGAGATTATACTTTACGTTTGAACATTTCACCCTAATGGCATCAACAGACATCACATTTCTGAAGTGTGAATAGCTATGTTTACAAAACGACAACAAAAGAAGGTATATGCCAATCTCATCCCCAAGGCCTTCTCCACCTTTTAAAATGGAAAATCGTAGAGAAGGCCCTAGGGACGAGGTTGGGCATATGCAGGGTTTTGGCCCAGCGAGAATTTTTGAACTGAGTTCTCCCGTTCTAGCAACCGAATCGAAGGCCTAAAAATCAAGAGATTCGTAAATATCTTCGTCGACTAAAAGAAACAAAGTCTAAGTCAGCATAAAAGAGTCAGCCATGGAGATTAGCCGGGCTTGTTTTAAAAAGTGTTACATGGAGATGAACGTTCGATACGTTACGAACGGAAACCGAACCTCAATCTCCTACCAATCGTCACGCAACGCTCCTTCCAACTGCTCAAGCGTGAGAAAACATCCGTTGCGTGACGACCCAACGTAGAAGACTAAAATAACAAATTTCCAAGGAACATCTTACTTTAAAAAAAACCATAACGATAAAGTAGAAATGCGGAGCAAGTTCTACAGGGGAAAATCAAAAACGAAAAGCTTGAGTAAGTGATCACAGTCAAATGTACCGAGGCTATCAGAGAGTAATTTGTTAACTTGTGAACGGGCCGAGATTTTTTTTTAAATTTTATTTATTTATTTATTTATTTATTTATTTATTTATTTATTTATTTATTTATTTATTTATTTTATTTTATTTTATTTTATTGCGCTCTCGGAAAGAAGAGGGACTCTGCGGAGCAAGTATCGAACGAAAAATTTCGAGCGAACTGTATAGAAGCGATATACAGTTATAGGCAGGTCAGAAAATTTTCGGGACATGGGCATGCAAAATTATAGGAAACATTTTTTGTCTTAGATTTCTGATGGAAAGGACGTCATTTTCCTTAATTGGGGTCTTATAAAGACTAACAGGATTTTAAATCGAAATAACATTACCAGTGTTTGCGTTCTGCTTGCAAATATCGGTGAACATTCGATTTTTAATAAACCCTCAAAAATCAATATAGAGGTTATTACAGTATTAAATTAATCAATAAACTCTTTAGCTATATTAAATGAGACAAAGGCCAGAAATAGGTCCAGTAAATTCAGTAATTCTAAAAGGGTTCAAACTGTGTCTAAAACGAAAAAATAACTGACGATCTTTGTAAAGAAATGATTTGCAAAACCTTAAAACGTTATATAATATTCATAAACTACAAAGGAAAACTAATTTTCTTTTTGTGTATATTCACTTATATTACTTGTAAACATTTTAGCATAACTTGAATAGTTTTGAAACTAAGTCCGGAATAGAGTGAGAAAAAGTTTGCGTTTACAAGACTTTTGAGCTAGTGAATCAATGGCTCGCAATTTTCATGTGGTTGGTTTATGAAGGCAAAACGTAGTTCTTAACTGACGCAGTGAACATTCTCCCTCTCGCGGTCCAAGATAATTCACAGCCGTGTAGAATCGAAGGTTGAAGAAGTTTTCGAAGTGCTTACGTTGTTAACGAAGTCATCTCGTCGTTGCAACAGATAAAATAGTTTCTCCTGTGCATTTGTCAGGGTTAAAGCCTTCCTCCTTCTCTCGGTTTGCTTGTACTTGCTTAGTTATCTTTTTTCTCATTCAACTTTAACGCCATAAAAGCGCAACCAAGCATAAGCAAACGACCTCAGAAGCCTTCTCTTGCTCTCTGTACATAGTTTATCACAGTTCAATATCAAAAGGATTATTCAGTGTAAAGAACAAAAAAATCAGTGATAGTTTGATGCTTGTTCTCAAAACAGGACACATTTGCTTCCTGAGTTGCGAAAAGGGTTATCGTGCCCAGCTTTTGGACTCACCAAAGGGTCCACATTCCCTTGTTGCTCGCAGTATTGTATAAGTTCGTTAGCACACTGTGATAGCTTCACTCTTTGGACTTTCAATTCGCGACGTAGCTGTTCCACAAAGGTACGCTGTGATTGCAAGTCCTTGCTGCTTTTTCCTGACGGGATTACTGCTGACATTTTGAATAGCTGACCCGTTCAGTGTGTCCGTAACCAGGCAAAATGCTGTGCTTTTATCAATTTAGCACACTTGAATTAGCTTACTTTACGCTGCAACGAAGACCATTGAACCGTCAAATCTGGCTTTGCGGGTCCGACCTTCCTATTGGCTACAGTGGCTAATTATAATAGCCATGATGTGTAAATACGCTGTCAATCATTATTGACAGGAAAGTCAAGGGTATTCATAAAGAATTGAAAAGCATGCAAAAATGTATTCACGCATTAAACGCTGTTTGTAGGACCGCACCAGCCTCAGGAGTTTTCTAATGGCCACAGTCCAAATCATGAAAGCTTGTGTTTGACCTTGATCCAATCAAACAAAAGTTCTCGGAGCTGTCTCTTCCACTAAGATAATTTTGTCTAGCAGCAGAGTATAAAACTGTACCTTTTTTGTCTCTTGATTCTGTGTATTGTCTGGTCCAAAGCTGGGGATTAAGAAACTAGTGGGGTGGAAAGAAGTGCTAGAAAGATCCACGGGAAAAAAGCAGGTGTTTTTTTTCGTTATAGAGGACTATACACAGTATGGTTCTAGTTGATTACCTGGACATCCCAATCAAATGTTCCATTTACCATACATGTGACGCCATCGACCCATTTTTTTTTAAAAAAATAATAATAACAAGAGAAGAAAACTCGATTTATCTTTCTTTTTCTTATGCATTTCAAAGTTTACATTCCGATAAACTCCTTGTAATTTGCGATCAGCCGTTCCTTTTGTGCCAAAAAAGAACGTCTAATCGCAGTTTAGAGGTGAAGAGACGAGATATCCAGTTATCAAATGTCATTGCTGCGGAAGGTTTTCGTGCACACTTCGAGTGATTAATCGAACACAAGTTTGTCTATTACCCGACCGAAGACAGAAATAAACCAAGCAGAACTTGGAGCGGAAAATCGCGGTTCACGCAGATCACGCTTTCTCCCGAATGCACCCACAATGCGGTTCACTCCCCCACTCGGCCATGTTTTGAGGAGGGAGAGTCAACAAAATGAATGGAGGAAGAAATGTTGGCCTTGTCTGGCTGCTAACTTGTCTTTTGCTCGGTAAGATAACAATATAACAAAACACGAATCAATACTTAAAGAATAGCTGACCGAGTCTCCTTTTGAATTATTCATAAGGTTGGAAATTAACGAGCTTTTCGCATGTAAGCTCGTATAATGGCAAGGAAATCGAATCGAATTTGTGAATTATGACGTTTCAACTGTTCCGTGTAACTGCAACTCCACTCTAACCTATCTGCGATGAATTGCATTTTCATTTTTTTAAACGGTTTTAGAAAAGCTTGAACCAAATTTTTATCAAAGGTTGTAATGTTATTTAACAAGCCTTTCAATTATACCTCCCAACTCAAAGACGTTTTCCGATTGGAGAAGAACGTGTCACATGATGTCATGGGTGAAAACTTACTAATTCCCGAGGGCAAACAGGCTCATTAATTATATTTCCCAGGGGAAACAACTACTAGGACTTGCACATGATCGTGCACCTTGAAAGCGTGGCAAATAAATTTGTGAGCCAGCCGTTGTCAAGCAAATAACTTTCTCGCAGTTTGTTCTATTTTTGAGTCGGGCGGTGTAACCCTCGTCCTCAGTGTTCCCCTCAGCTTAGCCTTGGGGAACATTGAGGGTCTAGGGAAGTCCAAACTCACTGTTTCCCTTGGAGCCAGTCATTAAGTGCTTATTGTCACCTGTCCAGGTCATGTCTCTGATATCTTTGCCCTTTTTTTAACATATTTGATATTCTTCCCAGGCAAACAGTGCTTGGCAGTCACTAAGCAATGGCTACCCGACACTAATTTTAATAACCCTGCTAACTGGAATAAGGGACGAGTACCTTGTGACGGCGATAATGTGCAACTTGCTAGGGTAAGTGCTGTAATATATGTAGATTTAGTTAAAAGGAGTTTGAGCCTGGAATCCAATAGAAAACCAGTTCCTGGTCAGTGGTCAACTTCAAACAAACAAACAAATCACGTGACCTCGATGAGCTCTAAACCTGAACCTGTGATATCGTATGTGATACTGGTCAGCAGATACCTTGATTTGACAGGTGTCAATTGACCATAACATGGAAGTCCAATATCAGGTATGTATGCTGTAAATCATGGTTGTATGTCTCTGTTGAACTGTTAGCTGGAGTATGGCCGCTATGTTGCACGACATTGTTTTTCAACGCAGGGCGCGCGCATCTGCGATACACGCTGCTAGCCATGCATGTTTACCTTGAAACAAGAGTGGCAAGGTTTTCTATTTCTATGCATGCTTGTGGTTCTGTTCCTATAGTTATGGGGCTCCGCTTGGCGGCCCTTTGAGCTGCCAGAGCTCAGCTAATATATATAATATTGAGCCCTGGGGATAGGAAATCAAGGGCCTGGGCACTTCCAATTCAACTAAAAACACCTGTTTGAATTCCTGAAAATTTCCTCTGTTAAATGGAACAGCATTTTCCTGAATTTCAAGACTTTTTCACAAATTTCTTACTTGGGAATTTTTGTTCCATTTGATTTTCCTCAGAGAATTTTATACTGAATGGTTGGCATTAAAGAAATTAAAAAAATTTTCAGCTTTTCCAGAAACTTTCTGGGAAGTTTTGGTACTATTTGTGCCACCCCCTACCCCACCCCACCCTCATTTGGAAAGTTCCGGAATTTTTGGTTTAATGGAAGGCGCCCTTAAAAAGGTCCTGGTGTATTAAATATGAGAATCACATAAGTCCATCATTAGTAATGATTAAATTGGTAGTTATGGTGGCTTAGGTGGGGTTTTATTGACTGTTTAAGATGATTTCCGCAGCACATTCGAGCAATAAATGGCAAAAATAAAGTTACCAAAAAAACCTCATAGCATGGTAATATTTTGAATAAAAGTAAGAAGAACTTATCGAGACTTAAATTCTCAAGCTGACCCTGTGAGAGAAAATTGAACTTGAAGTTATCCATATTTCAATCAAAATAGATGTTTCGCATTAGTTGAAAACACAATAACACATGCATTAATCATTTTCACGAGCTTTGACATTGACTTTCTTGAGAATGCTTGGGGATTTAATCGCGGGGTCACCTAGAGAAATGTTACAGTGCTGTGAGTAGATTTTTAGTAAATAATTTTTGCACTACCTTATTGCTCGAACTTTGAGTGGAATCCGTCTTAAAACACAACACCAAAACTCTTTTTTGTATTCGTCCATATAGTCAAACAAGCCATTGGCAGTGTCTTTAAGGAGAAGTCGCACTATTAAGTCTCTGGTAAATGTGATTAACAAACTGTCAGGAATATCATTTAATCAGAGAATGTCAACATGTTAAATATTCCAGTTTACCCACTGCACATATTAAATTTTCAGTGAAACTCAAGATAGAGCATTTGGATCATTTTATTTTGTTAATTTCTGTTACAGAGTTTGTCAATGAATGGAGAAGTCATCTTCTATGATGGTGCTGAGCTAAGCTTCAGTGACACAGATCAGGATTTAAATGCTTGCCAAGGTAAATAACCAATTCCTTAACAATTGAAAGTTTTCAGATGCAGCACAAAATACTTCAATCTTTAATATACAGGGATTTTAATTGCTAAGAGCTGCTTAACCAGCTCATTTCATCAGCAGAAAGAGAGCTTGCATTACAGGTTGAAATTTCTCTAGTCAAGAAAACAAAGACTGGGCCTGGGGGGATCTTGGAGGAAGGGGTTCGAAGGGTTTGGTCGAACCCTCTGAATTAAAAGATTGAGACATTATAACAAGCTGACTTGGCCTCAGAATGGGGGAAATCACATTCCCAAGGACCTCGATTTTAAAACCCGGACCCCCCACAGGGGACTAGCTTTGGTGGTCTGTATCTTGAACCCCCTTCTTTAAAAACCCATATCCACCTCAGTTAGCAGGGTTAATTTTGAAGTTGCACAGCCTAGAAAAGCCAGATTTGGCCTACTTAGTTGTTATTAGCTAAACATCCCTGGACTATTTGCTGTTGATTCATCCTTAAATTTCATTGGGGAAGTATCAAGCATTAATTGAATTTAGAAATGAATCAATCCCCCATTTGTAAATTAAATTAACTTATCAAATAGTAATTTTGTATTTCTGCAGATCCAGGAGACCTTCATTTTCTGGCATCTGTTCAAAACTGGTATAACCCGTACAACTGGCAGGAAGTCGCACTCAATAAACAGGCATTGACAGCGTCTTCTGTCTCTATCCTTCATGCAGATAATGTACCTTGTGTACATGACACTGTTGTTTTTCCACAGGTAAATCATACATGTAATTTAGTTATATTGTTATACTGGCCATGCTTGAGGTACAGTAGCTTCCTGCACAGACATTGGTATGGCTGCCATCATGCAAGAAGGATTGTACAACAAGTCCAAAGGGTCTCTGTATAGGCTGAGGCTAAAGGGCCAGATGTTCAAAAAATATATCATTGGTAAATCTCATCATTGTCTTATTATATTTCTACTTGTCTGTACTTTATATAAATTAAAATATTATTTCTGAGTGACCTCATGCTTTGTCTTATGTCATGTACATGTACTGATTAATCGTTAGAGAGATTTCACATTTATCTATTAGCTAATTAATAATGATGTCAATCTTTTAAAGGACAGCTCTTTTCTGGTAAAATCTGACCTACCTATCACAGTAGCATCTATTGAGCTTTTTGGGAAGGTATGTATGGGCTGCTTGGTCACTTTATACTAGATATGCACTTACATGTACATGTAGAGGGTATCATAAATAATAATCTATAAATTACGTCTTGGCATACAGTAATTAACTGTTACAAACTCTGAGAAAAGACAAAATGTTGTTCAGAAGATAGATCTATTAATACCACCTGCAGCCAAGGAAGTTTTTTTGGTTTCATCTCCACCCTGATCTCCCCCCCCCCCCCCCCCATCCCCCTGGATATTACAGTTTGATTCCATACTTTCCTTTAGAATTTTTGTCTTTTGAGATTTCCCCCCCCCCCCCCCCCCCATTGGAGTTTCCAGTGAGCTTCCATTTCCCTGAACTGGTCAATCAATCAAGCCTATGTTTATAACACAACTGTGATGATACACAATGGTGTTTATGGAAGTAATACTAAATTATATTTAAGAGTAAAATAATATGACAATGATGTATAAATCCAAATGAAAAGTGATAATTTTTCCCTTGACAGGTACAAAGTACAGCAAGTTTCAAAGATTTCTATTCCAGTGATTCAGGTAGCTTGCAGTTCAACTTTACTGGCGCAAAAGCTGACATCACAGCTACCGAGTGCGATGATCAGACTGGATGCCCATGCGGCTACTGGAAGGTACAAATTAGAAGAGAAATAGATCTCAAATGTGTTCACAGTTAAATGAGAAGGGAAGTGCCTTAGCGGAAGTTTGACCTATCACCATGCAGTACTTAGCACAAAATTCATGGGTTTGATCTTGGTTGCTGTGAAAGTGTAACTGTCTTTTTCACATGCTTTCTTTGTTACTGCTTTAATTGAAGCAAATTAGCTGTTCAGATCTCTTTCTCTTATTGAATATTTTAATTTATAATTGCATGTAAATTGATTGACTTCATTCATCATGAAATTAAAAGTAACTTTTACAGCATTAGCATACCACAAAATTAATTTACTCAACTAGACATAACAGTTCAGTGATCCTTAGACACCATTTTGTCACCTGTACGTACTAACTTAAGTTTAACAACAGTTTGCAGAGACTATCTGTAGCCACGTGACCTGTAAGAAGCCAGCATGCTCAGATCCTTTCAAATCTGAAGGAAGCTGTTGTCCCTTGTGTGGTTTGTTGTTTTTGTTTTCTTTTAAAAGTTAAATTGTAACTAAGTTGACCATGACCACAATTTTAGGACACCTACCCTTTCAGCAAGAATCAGACTAACTTACCACTTTGCATGAGCTGCATAATCTTGGGTTCATATTATTGTATTCTGTGCTAGAGCATTGAGAGTTTTAGCTTATTGCAGGGGGCCGGAATTTGTTGCTTGAGGGTGCCAATTTCACATGGAAAACCAACAACACCTAATCATACTTGTCAGTGAATGTAAAAGTGGCTTTTTTGCCTGAAGTGGAATCTTAAAATTAATATTAAGAGAATCTTCACAATTTGAACACTTTTCTTTTCTTTTGATAGGCAGTTTACTTAAACTGAGTCTAGGAAAAGACTTCAAAATGGATGATTACAGAGCTCTGCTCTTCAATGTCTCTCAGAACGTAAGTCAAATTTCTGTTCTACTCAAGAGTGATCACAATGCATTCTCCAGATCTCATAACAACATTAGTACACAATCAAACATACAGCTGATGACAGTATATTGAATGAAGTATGGAAGTTGCACTGTAGAATCAGTTCATGGAACTAACAATGAAAAACGTCTAGCAGCTAGACTCTAAATGGTTTAACTACAAAGAAATTTTATAATAAAGTGGCATGTTGGTAAAGGACAAATTTGGTAATTGCTAAGGACCTGACTACTGCAGAACATTTTCAGATTATTTGTATGTTGTTGTTGTGTTGTTGTTGTTGTTGTACTGCTTTTGCTCATTGTTGTCACAGGAGTATGAAGGAGTCACTGTTGTAACATCCAAGACACAGGCTGGTTTTGTCCAAATAGTGTTAACAGATCAGGAAAATGGTATTTAACATTGTCAGTAATATTCATAAATACTGGTATATCATGCATGCATGTTTTACTGCCACTATATCGGCATCAAATTTAGATTTAGAGATTGTTCTAACTTATAAAATACTCACACTATTAGTGGGTGACAAATGAAAGCTGTGTTTAGAAGGTAGGGAAGGCGGGTAACCTCTTGCAAATCTGTAAGTTCTGTAAGTAACTTATGAATCAACCCCAATACTGTAAAATAAATCAGTGAAAAAGAAACTCATCTTGTCAGAGAAGTTTTGTAACCCTCATCTTGTATCTAGAGTAGCCTCCATGTTTCACTTACGCTGGATTACTGGCTGCCGTTTGGTAAAATGAGCCTGATGTGTGCTTCTCTCCTCCCCTCTCCACCCTCAAAGTCATTCTTACTCAGAGAGGACCTTTAGGGACTGGACCTGAGAGAGCAGCACAAATCAAGTTTCACTTCTTCATCACAATTTAGTAAATTTGTTTTGTATTCCAAAATCAGTAACAATTCAAGGGGAAAATTGAGGATGATTCCTACTATCTTACGTACATGTATTACGTTTTCAAACTTGATTAGATACAGAAATTTTCTTTGTCAAATGTTGAACTTGTAACAAACTGAATACAGTTGTCAAAGAAAGCTGAAATTCCATGGTTACAGTACCTCATTGCTACCCATTTCACGGCCTGGCCCAGTTTGGCCGCATCCATACTGTCAAATCTTTTTTTTTTTACCAAAATTTCTTAAAGGAAATACACACACTCTTAAATTTGGAAGACATGTTTTGGATACTCCATATTTATCATCAGTTTCAGGATGTTTACAAAGGTGCTAGAATATTACAATACTAGAATAACATAGCTAATTACAAACAATATGTGTTTTGTTTTTTTAGGTAAAAAAGCACAGATAGCAGCTGAACACTTGAAGGAAGTGATGATCTCAGGTAATCTGGTTTGTTCACTACTTAATGTAAGTTGTCATTATTACAACATTAATTGTATACTACCAATCAACAACCCCAACTAGTCCTTATCCCAGGGGAACCCCCATATAAAGAAGACAGGGGAGCTCGTTGTATACTGTTGGGGGTTAAGATAATTGGTTTTTGGTACTTCTGAGGGTGTTCAGCCCCAAAAGTGCTCAGCGGGAGATTTTTTTATACCTTTTAGGGTATTGAGCTGAATAAAATATGACAGGAGATAATGTGTTGTATTAGAATTGATACCTCTTAGGGGTGAACAACATTTCAAGCCACGCCCACAGCACCAGATCTTGCTATCTCTTAGGGGTTCTTTTCAAAAATTATCTCTTACAAGCACCCCTGTCTTTTTTGTATGGGATTCCCCCTCCTGACTACATTTACTCTTGACCAATTTTTATACCAAGAAATAGGCTGCCTTTGGCCTAATGTCTTTTCTGTTTGCCCCATTTAACATCTACTTTATAAGACAGTTTGTTGGTAATGTATATCATTTCAACTCATACAAGGCCAGGCTTACTACTTCACAGAACTTTTTGTTCAATGTTTGTTAAGGTCTTGTTTTTCTGTTTACCCCTTTTAACATGTACGTTTCATTTTCTCTTTTTCAGAAAAAGCATTTAATGTTGTTGGTGCTGAGGTTCTTGAGCAGTCAGACTCCAAGGCAGTTGCTGGAAAGAAAACAGGTGTTGTACTGCGTCATCCATCTGTACCATGTGTTTGGTCTGAAGTTACATTGAATATAAGACAAAAGGAGAGTCCCTCCTGAAACCTAGCCAAGATAAACATATTTCATATACAGCCTATTGTATGTAAGTAGGTCTCTGTGATGCAGGGTAATTAATATTAATATTGAATAGGAATTATATGTTGCTAAACAATATTTCCTCCACTGTTCTTCAATTTATTGGACATGTTCTTTTTCCTCTTAAGACACTCACAAAGCCTAGAAGCAGTTGAAAAGACAGAATTTTGTAGTTATGTGGCCATAACCATGCTGAATTTGACAAGTGTCAAGATCACACAAACTTACATTCCCAGCACTTGAATCGCTCATAATCAGGACCCTCTGATGCTAAAAAGTGAAAAAATAACATTTTCTATGACTTGTGTAATTTTTTTTTAGGCCAGCGTCAGAACAGTTTGATAATCCCGTTGGCAGTAGGACTCACCCTTCTCTTCCTGTTTGTTGTTCTTGTGATATTCCTGATCTGTAGACGTACACAAAGGTAAGATTTTCATTCACATCGGAACAAACAAAAGGTTGTGATTGTTGAGTCATTGAGGCAAACTAAATGGGCAGGGGTTTTTGCAAGTTGTAGGTTGAAAAATAAATTTGTAAGTTTGAGTAAGTCTACTTAACACTTTGGTTGGCCTGAATAGCACACCAGTTAGCCTAAATTGAATAGGTCAGGGATGCTCGATGGAAAATTGAAATCAAACCCATAAAGAAGATCAATCTGGTAGTGGCCAGAGCTTTATTTGACACCTAAAAGATAGACCTTAGAAATAGACAAGACAGCATTTTTGTATTATTGCCTTGAAATCAGCTAGAGCAACCCAAAAGATGTCTTCATGGCTACAATTAGTGTCCTTTTGTCCTGAACACCCTGGAGTGGTACCAAAATTTTGCACTCCAAGGGGGAATAAGAAGCATCCCAATCCTTTTCACTTGGGAGTCTCCTCCCCCCCCCCTCTCACCAACCCCCCCCCCTCCTCACTGCCCTGCCATCTCCAGGCCTGAAAGTGTTATGTCAGTTTGGTGTTTATCCACTGATAATTTGCAATGCCAATAAATAAGTTAAAAATAATTTTTCTGTGCAAATAGTTTTGTCACTCTATAATGTGCAACTCTTTGTGTTCAAGATTGCGGAGTCTCTCATTTCCCCTTGTAATGGAGGATGATCTAGAGCTTGCTGAAATTGAGAACATGCAGGACATTGGCAAGGGAGATCAAGATTTAGGACAGAATAGGTTGGACATTGATGGTAATCGAGGACAGGTTAGTGATAAGTAAAAGTCAAAGATAATACTCCTGGACTGGGTTGTTTGAAAGCTGGTTAAGCCAAGTTGACTAACAACCACAGAAACCAGTTGAGGAAGTATTCTTCATAGTTCTTCATAGTACCTGAAAGCCAAGTTTCAATATTTTTTTTTCTCTCTTTCTCTTGTAGTTGACAATGGACAACCCATTGTATGAAAGTACAACAACTGTTGCAGAGTAGCAGATGACGACATTTTTAAGAAAATTTAGTGATCCTAGCTATAGCAAGTGATTTCACAAGCAGGATAGACTGTGGCATATAATTTTTTACCAGATGATTTTGTTATCACTGATTGAAAACAAATGTGTATTTATTTCAATGACTGAAGTATTGAGAAATCTTCTTTAATATGAAAGATGTTTAGAAGTGTATTTTGTAAAATTATGCATTAGATAATTAAATTATCTTAAAAGTAATAATAATAATAATAATCTATTATAATAAATTAAATAAATTATAATATTTAGAGAGGAAGCCACATCAGCCCTAGCTGGATTTTTGGTTTATTTGTTATGTTCAATGTAACCAACAGTACGGTCTGGTGCTTCTTTTATTAATTGTTGTAATAAATAACAATTTGAATGTTAGTTCTTATTTTACAATTTTTTTGGTTCACAAATTTAATGTTAATTTTTTTATTATCTTGAATTTCATTGCATCCACCTGCCTGTACATGTACAAACACAACCAGATTTCCTGTTTTTACCATTATTTAATACTCGCTCTTATGACATGAAAGATTAAAACACATTTTTATTTACACAATTGAACCCTGAAAATTCAAACTTATTTAATTCGAATGTCCCGTTATTTCGAACTCAAAACCATTTTCCTTGGATTTCCTCTTCAGTCATTTACTGTTGGCTATTGCGAACTCCCACCATTTCGAATTGAATTTTTTGAAACAGGTTATTTGCCAGCCTTGGTTGGTCTGCATTGGGAAAAACTGTGCCCTTGGTCTTGAGTACAGCCCAAGGCCATACAGTTTTTTCCCAATACGTACAGACCAAGGCTGGCAAATGACATATGTATCAGTGATGGTCAATCACCACTCAAAGAACTTGAGGCACAATGAAAGATGAAACTGTTATTTTTATTTCACACTCCAATCAAATTTTGAAACAACATTGATATGCATCAACGGTATTTGTAAACTGTGCTTTGGCATACATAGCATTACATCGGTGAAGTGACAGCAAAACTGAAGTGGACCATTCAACCCAGGGTAAAACACAGGAGCTTCTATCTCAGTCAGAGTCTTCATCCAACTCATCTATTCCTTTCTTGTGCTTTTTCATTGCCTCGCGGTGACGGCGAATAGCTTCTTCATGGTGTTCAATCTCCTTTTGGTGATGTTCTACCTGCTCTTTCAAGTGCTCTTTCATAGCCTTCAGCTGCTCTTGTTCCTGCATTTGACAAGAGATTTGTTAATACCAGAAGTTAAGGTAAAGTCTGCATACAAAGATTACAAATTGACTCATTTTGCTTTGGATGTGTGTTAATCATTTGAAGCCATTCTGTGTGACTAGAAATCATTTCTCAAACCCAAAAGACACACAGTAGAGATATGTAAATATCTCACTAACTTCATCTCAGTACAGGCTGTAAGTTACGGATCCTCATTTTTTTTCCCCTTCAATGGGAAAAACTTGGTCCATACTTTACAGTACAGACCTTGAACTCCATTAGTAAGAGGTTTGTAATGGTCTGGGTGGCCTAATGATTGACAGTTCACTTTCATGAACAATCTAACTGTCTCAGAATGGACTTCATCCACATTACATAGCCCCGTGCATAAATGACCAAAAAAATATCAATATGTTTAACACTAAATCTGGCACCACAAAATGGCAAGAAGCGTAAACATTTTAGCAAAAAATTACAAGTTAAACAAACCAACCTGCTTTCTAAAGAACTGTTCCTCATGAGCATGTTGCATCTTTCCAAATGCCCCTCCAGCACTCCTGAAATACATGTACATGTATCAACAAGCTTATCAGAGATAGCAAACTACGCTAGAGATTTGTGTAACTTCACTAGACACATCTTTCTTTGCTCAGTCAAATATTCTACCTCTTAAGATGCATTTGAGAGAGAAGTACTGGAGCAAAACATTCCACAGTAAATTATGACATTCAGCGTGTATCCCTACCCCTCCCCCAAGCATCCCTGTTGTGGATCTAAATGGTTACTACTTGTGCATGTAAAGAATACACAGTCACTAATCAAAGGACCAACATGTTCTTCCCTTATACTCATTTTAAACTAGGGAGGGGCTTGTTTATCTTTAAAACAAAGGGAGAGAACAAGCTTGATTATTGAGATGTGATCTTACCTGATGTCTCCACCACCTCCACCCCCCTAAAAAGAAAAAATGTACACAATTAAATGACAAATTAAATGCATTGAGAGTTTGCTTGTTGAACCCATACAACTCATGCTATCTGTTCAAAGGGCAGAAAACTATATCCAGTGCACAAATCTGGGTGTAAAAATGAATCGATATAAGAAATCTAAATCTGTTATTCTGAACTGATTTTTGTCATGTTTCCTAGGAACCATGAGTGTTTGTTTCCTATAGTTGCAGCAAATCAGTGTTTTTTGTTCACTTTCCTGGCTCACTTTGTTAGCATTCTCACTACTAATACTGCTACTTTTGAACAGCAAAAGTAAAACTTCTGCAACCCAGGGTAGCCTTCTTCTTTGATGCATAAACAATTCTTGCATGGGGGTCCTTTCCAGAAAATTTCCATACTCCTTCCACAAAAGGTTTTTTGGGGTTTTAACCCTTCCACTCCTCTAGAAATTCCAGATCAGCTTCATACTTCCCATTAAAAATATTGGTCTTTAAACCCCCTCCCTCTCAGAACTTACTGGAACTGCACATTTTCAAAACAGAGGAATAATTTGAAATTCTGGGGTAGAAAAGTGCATTGGGTGGTTCTTTAAAAGTAGATTGGTTCTCGCCCTCTGACCGACAGCAAGAGCAATATCTATTTATCAAAAACAACGTACCCAATGAAAACTTCTAACAATCACTTACGACAAACATTGACTAAAAGTTTGTATTATGTAAAGCAAACTATTTGAAAAACATTTGAAGAAAATTCTACTGCTTCTAACCGCCCCCATACCACATCCCCCGCGTTACGACTCCATCTATCGTTACCTAAGCTCTGAGTGTTACGTCAACGCTCAGTGACCAAAAAACAAGTTTTCCGTCTTCTGTACATTGTACAATGCAGTTGATGTGTTTCTGGACAATACTTGTTTTGTAACCACAGTGTAGAGTGGAATAAATATCCAACGTGCGTAAACGAAGCCAGATACGCTTCAACGAGAGAGAATGATATTTGTCACGAGTTTTGAGACTTAAAGGTAGCTTATATTTTAGTTGGCTCATTGCATGCGATCAAAAGTACTATTGTTTACAAACAAATAAGGAAATAAAAGGAACAGAAGTTTATTTGAGTAATACCTTTCCAGCTCCGCTTCCCTTTTCTCCAGCTGTCATTGTTCTTAACTGCAAAAACGGCGATGAAATCATCCGTCGAGAAACTGCAGACAAACGAAAGGACGCCATATTGAATCACGTTCAGTGGGAGATTGTCTGCGAAGGACTGGGTTACAGCACGGAAGAGGTTGGGTACAAGAAGTTTCCAGAGGTTGCTGAGTAATTTCGATGGAAAAGGGAAAAAAATAGTCAGAATTTGCGGTCTTTTAGCGCATTCTGTTCTTTTAAACTGCTGTCATGGATAGGTGACGATGACCTGTTGTGTTCTGTGTGATCAGAGGCATGTCTAGCTCTAGCAAGAGGGAAGAAAGTGAGGAAAAACTTCTGCAGTCCTCGCGTCGCGGAGACTTGGACACTGTGCTTGTGAGTTCAATGTTTTTGTCCTGACTGTGTAAATTTATACCAGTATGGCTTCCCGTCATTTAACAAAAATAATCAAATTTCGATACATTTAGCTGGTTTGCGGTTCATTTGTGAGAAATCACACCATAAACAAATGCTAGAAAGCTCTTGAATTATGAAAATATTAAATGTAGGCTTACAAACTTTGATCAATACTTATCGAGTAGACACGTATAAATTCACCGGAAATACGAAAGCCCTTTTTATTATTTTCTATTATAGTCGCTTTCTAAAATAATTGTTTTCACAATAATTAATGAGTTATGATTATCATGTGCTGCACACGCGATAGCAGATGAGAATAAAGACTGAACATTGTTGTACTACGTTACAAATATCATGTCATCTTTTTGAACTGAGATTTCCAGACGGTCACGTAAATATTAACTTTAAACATAGTATTTATATACATACATATCAGGTATCGTGGTTGACCTCAGACCATTTTGCTAGCTTTGTAAACCTTGAGGAGGTGGAGATAATAGCATATTATGTGTAGTGTATCATATTACCAAATTTTCTAGTTCAAGACTTTCCTCCTTGGGCAAATTATAGATTGTAATAATTTGATTTTGATAGCATACATGTACAGACTGTTACATACACCTTGCGCAGTGGGTTATGTCTTAAAAGTATGCAACATAGATTAAATTAAATTATTTGTTGATTAACGGTTAAGCACACTCTGGAAATTTTTTATTTATTCATTGTTGATGAGAATAGGATTTTTCTTCTGCTCTGATCAGTGTAGCAATGTAAGTCTGAACTTTATTTCTCTGAGGAGCTGTTTTAATTTTTTAAAGGAACGATGTCACAATATTTTGAGTCATTTTCTGATTACTTTATTGAAGGATATCTCAAAATGATAATTTCGTTAGGGAGAATGACACCAAAATTGTTTTTAAAGAAAAAAATAAATAAGGATGGCCACAACTGAGAAAGGTTTACATGGATTATAAACGACAACTTTGTACAAGTTTTTCAAGATGCACGATCCATGACAAAGCTCTTTTAAACAAAATCTAGACTTCTTTTAAACTGACATCTATATGTACTGTATTCCTCTCACACCAATCTAATACCGGCCAAGTGTTCCACATTATCTGCAAGTATCCTGAATGTGGGTAATTCTTCCAATTACCAGAGCAACTTGTCAAATGTCATGCGTGAAATTTTACCTCTGAAATTTTACCTTATTCTGGGAGTAATTTGCAATAAACCCAGTTTTCAACCTGAAAGACGAGGTGTACCAACAAATCTGCTTATTTCTGCACAGAAGTTAGGTTATTGTGTCTGTAAGTCCTTTCTCTTTTTTGATGTTGTTGTGGTTTGCTCACTGATTCTATGGACTGTTTCTTTCCTAAATTATAGAGTTTATTACAAGCTAAGTCACCAAAGAATGGTTCCCGCTCAACTGTTGATGTAAACTGCAAAGGTATTTTATTTATACTGTATTCGACAGAGCAGAATACATGTATCCCGACTTATAATAAGAGAATTATTGACTGAGAGATGTTGTGTCTTCAAATTGTACCTACATCTTTCAATAACATGTGAACTTTGAAGTTCAAATCCTAACTAATGATTGCATTTTCGACCGCTGTCAATCCTAATAATTATTGTGACATCAACCGATGAACATTTAAAAACAGAAACAAACAAAATAATCAAAACCCACAGATGTGACCTTTGAACCCATTTTAAGGTAAACTTCTGTTTCCTGAGAGGTCCACTAAGATGGTAGCCTGCAAATGCAGATGTCTTTCCGCAGGGTACTAAGATGATTGACAGTAATGAAATGCAAAGCCATTGATTGAGCAGGGTTTGTGTGTTATTGAAAGGCCTAAAAAAAATTCCCTTGTCAAACATAATCAAAATGAAAATTTGCAGCTGTAATTTCATTTATGAACAGCAAGCATTTTTCTTTAAGTAGTATAAGTATGCTAAGCAACAAGCTGTTTTTGTTCATCTTTAGGGAGATCTAAAGCCAACCAAGGATGGACCCCTCTTCATCTCGCAGCTTACTTTGGCCACAGTAGTGTTGTGAAAGCCCTGTTAGAGGTGAGTCTTCAACACATGATGTAATTTTATGTTTTAATGGGTCTTATTACCCTGAATTACACTGTAAGAAGGTTTTACACCAGACCTGGTGACCAAGCAAAGTTATCTTCACAGATGGTCAAGTTTCTCACAGGCCTTTACATTAGAGTTTCCCTTTTGTCAAGAGCATACAAAATTTTTCAGTTTTGAAAATGACTGCACAGGGTGCACAAACAACCAATGTTTGGCCTTGCAATAATGCTGTACTAGCCCTAACGTCAGCATGATAAACTAAGTTGAACTAATTTCATCTTTTACACTACTTCAATCTGTAATGTTCATGAATTTCCCCAAAAACTTGACTTGCTCATCGCACAAGCCAACTCACATGTAGAATCTAGTGGTCCCAGACTATCCGACACGACTTTCTTTGCATGCTAATGAACCAGTTGAAAACCTACTCAAATAACATTGCATATATCACTCAATCTTTCAGAATGGAGCTGATGTAAATGCCAGGAATGGAATGGGAGATACGCCTTTACACCGTGCTGCTTTTACTGGAAGAGCTGTGAGTTTATTATGCATTCAATTGCAGAGTATTTTGCAAGCCTCTTTTTTTGTTCTCCTTTGCACAAATGACCCTTTCAGGCCCATTTGCACTCAACAACAATTTTTCTTTTGCTGTACTGTGCATCTTGTATACCGCCCAACTTATAGAGGCACAACTTTGCCCTGGAGACAGTCACTTCACATTGTTGGTTTGGGTTAAGAAAATGTAGGTATTTCAGAAGTCTATCTTATGTAGCAATAAATTACTATTTTTTGTAAACAAAAATGGTTTCTGTTATCTGAATCAACCCTTATTTCTACCCTTACATTTAATCTCTTAACTCCTAATTTTCTAACTAGGATGTAGTGACATTGCTGATTCAGTACAATGCTGATGTGACGATCATCAATGGAGAAGGGCGCAAACCAAGCCAAGTTACCAACAGCACAGAAGTAAAACAACTTATAAAAGGTAAATGAATAGTTCTATTGCATTCACTTGATTTGTAGTTAATTTTTAATGGCTAAAGGTAGTTGAGAGGGCCATTTAATCTGGAATCAATCTATCTGGATGCTAGAGTCAGGCTCTAGTTTTTGCATTTCAATCACCCATGAGCTTATAATTAGCATTGTAATAATTGATTTCATCCTTTTCCAGCCGCCGAAAGGAGTCTTCAACTTAAGTTAGAAGAACGTTTGCTGACAGCTGCAAGAGACGGTGACACGTCTGAGTTAAAGAAATTGGTAAGTCAAGACCTACATGCATTAGTGATCATTTGAACGTTAGTTTTCCTTTAATAAAAGGGGAGGTGTGATGGCCTAAAGGTAAGCATGCTGGAATCTGGACCAAGCAGTCTGGGTTGGAGCCCTGGTGGAGGTCATTGCATTGTGTTCTTGGGCAAGACACTTTACTCTCGCAGTTCCTCCCTTCACCCAAGGGTATAAATGGGTGCTGGTGAAATTGATGCTGGAGGGTAACCCTGCGATGGACTAGCATCCTATCCATGGGAGAGTAGAGACACTCCTAGTTGCTTAATGCTACAGAAACGGGAATAAGCTCTGGCTCTATGGGCAGCTTGGCCTGACACAGACTTAACTGGCACTAAGAATACTACAGCAGCCACATATTTTAGGCCAAGTCAAGGGATTTGCTCTTATTTTAAACTCCCAACAATGACCAGCCACCTCTCCACAATTGCCTGTACACTCTGTCCCCAGGGTGGCCATTGTAGAAAGGTTTGACCATAGTTTTCTTTTTATTTGCTTTGCAGATCGACAATACTCACCCTCCTAATATCAACTGCCAAGACATGATGGGAAACACTCCATTACACTGTGCCGCATACAGGTAAGATACCAAGTTATTGTGGCATCATCTGTGTATATTGTGCACATCTACATGTACTTCAACTTGTACATTGCAAAGAAAAGCACAACAAATCTTTGCTTTCCTTGTTTAGAGGGTTCAACGTAGGTTTGGTGGGATGTAGGATAAAAATACTTTATCAGTAGCAGGATTTGCCATTTTGACAGGCCGGTTGGGGTTTTAAAAATGACAGTAGAATGTGGGATGAAGGTGGAATACAGGTTACGCACGTTATGCAGAGAATTGCAACTCTAACCAGGCATTACTTGGATAAACATTCCAAGTGGGGCGGGATTGCAGGATTGAGCCAAAATTAGTGACGGGACGTGCGATTGAAAATGCCTGTGTTGGACCCTCTGTTTTGGAAGTGGAGAGTTGCTGGGACACCTCCCAGCAGTAAAGACCTCTACAAATAGTATTTGGACATCCAGTGATAGTCCCAGACACACACTAGTACTACATTTGTAGCCTTCTATAAGAAAATGCCTAATCTCTAAGTGAAGAATCATCCTTGTCCTAAGGGTTTCAGCTTACAGGAGGCTAGATACTGTAGTGAAAACTGTGAACTGTTTGCATGTTGTTTCAGGGGACACAAAGTGATTGCAGTGACACTTTTACAGCATGGGGCAGACACGACCATTAAGAACAGCAATGGTAAGAAAGTGTTTAAAAGATCCCTGGTGCAAAACCTTACAGGATGTTTGAGGACCTAACGGGTCTTGGAGGATCTTGCAACAAAAAAAATTCTCTTAAAAGATAAGAATCTTCAAGAATTCTTCAGTTGAAATATCTTGCAAAGATCTTTTAATGAAAGATTGTGTAGAGATATTGGTCAGGCTTCTCTAAGATGTTCAAAGATTTTGGCAAGGTATTTGAGCAAAGTCTTTGATGATCTTTGAAGATCCTTGAAGATCCTTGAAGGAATTCAAAGAACCTTGATATCTTAAGCATTTTTTGAAGGAAAACAGCTAATTTGCTCCTTATGTGATAGTGAGTTATATATTAAGCAATATTGCAATTCTTTTAAGAACACTTAATATGAAGTGCAAGAGGCCTTCCTCTGTGTCTCATGCTTCTCTGTTCATCTGTTTTGTCCTTAAAGATTCCTCTTGTGCTTCATCTATAACTCAACAATGCACATGGTGTTTTTATTAGCATTTTCCCTTGGAATGAAAATTTAAAGTAACCTCCAAAGATGAAGCTAAATACAGGAGGCCATTTCTGAGTTGTCTTTTTGCCTCAGTGTCAAAACGAGTCTACATGCAAAACCATTCATGTGAGAAGGAGTTCTGGTTACAGGTTTATTTTCATACAAATCACACTCATTTTCATATGAAAGGTTTCGCACAAGGACTCATTTGGAAACAGAGGTACATGTACAAGATAACCCAGAAATGGCCTATTCACTCAAATTTGTCATCTTTGTTAAAATTATCACAGTTTCAATGTTACTGTTTTTGGTTTTGAATATCATTATTTAAATATTTACAGCGTAATATTTGTATCATAGGTCAGATTGCCTTGGAGTTAGCTTGTAGCAAGAAAATGAAACAGCTCTTGGATGTTCAACCATTACAGGTTGGTTTTTAAAACTTAACCCTTTCTATTTTGTCAACTTCATTAGTAATATTAATTTTATAAAATCCTAGACTATGAGCTCCACACTTATGTAACCACAATTAAGCCAGTTAAAAAGCCCTTTAATTAAACTGATTAAAATCCATCTTCTCCTTACAATATCAATTTGTTGTTAAGCATCAGGTGATGAGAATTATGAAAACAGTGATCATCAGCTGAAGGTTACAGTCTTTATGTGCACCACGTTCTTAGAACTAACATTTAAAAGAAACGTATGACCATCTGTAATGACAATTGAAAGTGTACTTCAAGCGCAGCGCTGAAAATAGCAGTTAGTGATTCTTTTCTTTGCAATGAGGTATTCACATTTTTTGATTGTCTCTTTTAACTGCAGAAACTTCACAGGATTGTTTCAAGACATGAAGGTGCTCTACTTAAGGTGAGAAATACATGTACTGTGTACTGTCTGTCTCTTTGCACGCTTGGCGGACCTATTGTGGGGATTATTTTGCATGCATAGCAGACCTGTTATGATCATTGTGTCAGTTCTAGGAAAGGGGTGAATTTAAACCATAGCTAGAAGTGTTCACAAGATACACTAGAGTCCATTCCAGTGATTTAGCATCAACCTGTTTGCCATGCAAATTATGTGCAGTGGTATCATTTTACTACTTTTCTTTAGAATTTGTGTAGGCTCGGTGCCCTGATGGTTAGTGCGCTGGACTCTAAATCGAGCAGTCCAGGTTGAAGTCCTGGTGGGATCCATTGTGTTGTGTTCTTTGGCAAGACATTTTACTCTCACAGTGCCTCTCTTCACCCAGATGTAATGCTGCGGGGTAATGCTGCGGGGTAATCCTGCAATGGACTGGCAGCATCCCATCCAGGGGGGAGTAGAAATACACCTATTCACCTATTCACAAGTTTTGTGCTTGGTAGATTTGTGTCATCCGAAGACATCCTTACGAAACTCAAATGGCTTCCCGTAAAGGAACAACGCGAATGGAACCTACTTAAGGCAACTCACAAAGCCCTTCACAATCTATATTGGCCAAGTTATCTGAAACTTAATGTATTTCAACACGAAAGATGCTTAAGATCTAGTAACAGCATTCAGTTAGAGAGATCTTTAATTAATAATACTCTACAGGACCAGACTGCAAGTTTATTTAACACGTTGCCCAGCAACGTGAGGTGCTGCCAAGACTATATTAAATTTTGTAAAGACACCAAAAACATTATTTTTAAGAGAGCTTTAGAACACCTGGCATAATTTAATGGCATTAATTATTTATTTATTCATTTATTTATTTTAGCATATCTTAAAACACAATTTTATCTCGTTTACATATAGATATAAATTCTTAGATATCTTTTAACCTTTTTACAATTGTAAATTTAGTTAGCATCGGGCAGGCGAAGAGCCACCCTGTGGATATACTGCCCGAAATGCCATTATTATTATTATTATTATTATTATTATTATTATTATTATTATTATTATTATTATTATTATTATTATTATTATTCACTATGCTACAGAAACCAGAATAAGCTCCAGTTGTATGTGCCAATGGCTTGACTCAGTGTTTACCTTCTGTCAAGTTACTGGCTTATACTTGATAAATAACTATGATAATAGTAAAGTTATATAATCGTCTGCTTTCAGCGTTCAAGATTCTTTGGGTGGAAAAAGTTTTGGGTTGTCCTAGAGAGAGGTGTTCTTAGCTACTTCAATAAGAGGTTTGTATATTTTTTTTGCAATTTGATTACATCACTGAAAGCACAGGTATCCCAAGCTCCGTAGTAGCCATGGGCATTACATGACAGTGTGCAAAAGCGTTAATATAAGGCCCCGTTCACACCATGCCGGACGAATTTGAAAACGCAACAATCACCGGTCATTTTGGATTTGTGTTTGACGAAATTCCGGTCAGGGAAATCACGTGATTATCGTGACGTCATCGTTTTCGAAAAGCTCCGTGTTCAAAATGTTTTCCGTCCACACGAAAATGAAAAGCCGACGTTTTTCAAATTCCTCCGGTTTAAAGAGCGTTTTCGAAAAGCTCCGTTGTCGTGACGGATTAGTGTGGACGGTAGGCCTTGCCGTAGAAGTAAAGCCGCGTTTTCAAATTTCTCCGGCGTAGTGTGAACGCTGCCCAAGAGATTGTATGGGAATGTAACGACCGTTCGAGATGTGGAAAAAAAAGTCGATAAAAACGACTCGGCTCTTCTATTTGTTACCTATGTGTTTCTGTGGCCTTTTGGGGCCGTTTCAAATCGATTCCAGCGAGTTTTAGTTTCATCGTTTTCCTTAAATGGGTTGTCTATCTGTCTGTCTGTCTATCAGTCAACCTGTTTGTCTGTCTGTCTGTCTGTCTGCCCTCCTGTCTGCTGTCTGTCTGTCTGTCTGTCTAGATATCATTCCTCGTTAATTTCATGTGTTGTTACATCTAGGGCTGATGCTGCAGCCAGTATTAAGAGACAAGGATATAAATACTTGGACCGCTGTAAATTTTCCGTAAGTTTTCATTAATTATAATACAAATTTCTATCGCGTGATAGTTGACAAAGGCATAGCACGAGTCAACTATCACCCAAAGTTGGTGAACTGATACGTTAGCGAAACGACCGGTTACCATCTCGACAGGTATATTGAGGAAGGAGATATAGAAAATGAAACACATTTGGGCGCCAACTACTCCCTAATTTGCGAGCGAACTACCTTTTTTTCTGGGCGTATAGAATTTTTCGGGCGAAACGACCGCCGGTTACCGGTTGTAGCGCGCGCTTTCTTACAAACTGTTTTCTAAAAACCTTTAAAAAATGACACGTTTCATTGGTTTTATAACAGTATCACCTTCTTTTATTTTTACAGGTGCCTAAAGATGAGAAACATAAAATTAAAATCCAGTATTCAGACAATACAGTTCAGATCTGGAGCATTCCAACCAGTGAAAGAGTTCCACAGGTTCAGCGCCAGGTAGGCTTGATTTCGTGTCCTGTTACTGTACCTTCGTCTTCTTTCTTTTTTTACGCGCGAAGTCTCTTTCCTTGCGCAGAATTCTTTCACCACTTAAGAGGCTAGTTTCCTCCGCAGCCGTTATTAGGGTCGTCACGCAACGCTTCTCCCCCACTAAGCAAATATGGGGGGAGAAGTGGGGGAGAAGCGTTGCGTGACGACCCTAATAACGGCTGCGGAGGAGACTATTAAGAGGCCTAAGCTATAGGTCACATTAGAATTACCAGTTTCGTCTACGTCCCAGTACACCATGGAAGTAAGGTCTTTTACTGTGTTGCTCGCCTCGGCTTTAAAGCGATTTCAGCGAGTTTTTTTGTTAGACCTGAATTAAATTTGACGAGACGTAAGTGCGACGTATGAATTAGGTGTGATGTTAAAATCGAAAATTTCCGTACGCAACTAACTCGAAGCTGACCACTTCGCTTTCTACGCGGTATGCCCGGCCAAGGAGTTGAATTCAGGTCCGGTTAGTGTTAGGATAGAAGTCTTAATCAAACGGCCAAGCTGCTCTTTGAATGGTCTTGGCTGTCATCGGGGGCCGGAGTCGGATCCCACAGTATGGTCCGACAAAGACTGCTGTAATACATAGAGTCCTGGTTAAGGCCTATATGTGTGCAGCTACTGATGGCTTAAATGGCATAGGGATGTTTTTAATTGAGTATCTTAAACCTGAAACCGACGTAATCACTCTACCCAATCACAAAGAACACAGACAATCTAGTGAACCAATCAAAACTCAAAACAAATACTTGCAGGCGACGAAAAGCGCGGGTAAACGTGTGCGAGCGAATCAGGATTGGCTTTTGTTTCACTTCTGATTGGATGAAAACGTAGCGCGAGTTTTTTTTTTCAGCCAGTCGCTCGGCGTAGTTATGCAGAACCATTTTAGCAAACAAGTGAAAACGGTTTTAACTTATCAGAGGTTTGTTTGTGATTTGTTTTAGCGATGGTTGAATTCCCTCCATGAACACTGCGCCTACAGTACATTCTACACAACTCAACCAACGTTACTGATCGATGAACAAGAACAGGATGTTGTACCGCTTGGAAACATGCAAGACTCTCTCAAGGTGATTAGTCCTTGAAGTTTAAAACTATGCTGCCGTCGTATACTGTTTCTATACTGTTTGTGTTACGTTGGCACGTTCAATTCTCTCGTAACATAAATAGTTAATTAAATTGAATGCTTTGAACAAACTAGCAGAAGACCGTTTACCATTTTTACCGTTGGGCTGAAATCTCCCAAACTGAACGGCTTTCTAGTTGAGGGAAAATAAACGCATGGATATAATGCAAGATTATGCAGGATAACTGACTAATTACTGACCAAATTTGGTGACAAATCGCTTTTTTACGCAAACAATAGTCTCCATTTGGCGAGAAAATGTGCACGGATATTATCCGCGGACATTATCTGTTCCGAGGGGCGAACATTTTTCCGAGAGCGTAGCTCGAGGTAAACTGAGCTTCGAGGAACACATATGTCCAAGGACAAATATTCAAGCATATTTTCGCGCCAACTGGGGGCTATTGTGTTTATTATCCTTCAAATATTTATCACAACACGAAAATTGGGGAATATCCCTCAGATATTTCCCAGTTTTAGCTTGGGCATATTCAGTCACTTGACACGTTTACACCAGTCGCGTGCGAGCAAAAATATTTGATGGATTATTAAGCCAGATATGTTGCGATTGTGCAGCCCTTCGCAGAAATTCTGACGAGTCTTCCTCAGCACAAGACCATATTTGCTAAGTACGGATGACGTAAAACAAGGACATCCTCGCCTAACATGGGCATTGTGAAAATGTTTTTAATAAAATTTACTCCAAATAATGGGCATTGTTTGGTTAACAATTAGCTTATGAGCTCGAGAATTCTATTGCGTGAGCGCAGCCCGAGTCAGCTCTAACGCATAGAAATCGAGAGCGAATAATCCAATTGTTTTAGAATAAAATGTACTAGTCGTTCAAAACTTTATCTAAATTCTCTTCACAGAAACTGCGAAAAAGCAAAGCATCGGTTGCCATTTTCTTAACAAGCGCACACTGCTAGGCTACTCATTATCTACAACAGAATAGATAGTTAGTAGCGTAGCCAATCAGAGGAAGGCATGCGTGATAGAACGCTGGTAGATCTAGACTCAATGTTTATAATGTAAGTGATTGTTGATTTTGTATGCAGAGTGCTCGCGCCCACCAACAGCTACTTGACCAGCAAGTGTCTGGAGTCAACAGTACAATTGCAGACGCCACCAGCTCCAATACGTCACAGTCCAATGTCAAAGGTGAGAGTCACGCTATACTTAACGCAGCGTGACGTTAGCCTATGAAAACGAAAAAAGAGCCTCTTAAACCAGTTTCCCCTCCGCTACAGAGCCTGTAAACATGTTAAACGGAACTGGAACCCGCTGAAATGTAACTTATTATAATTTGCGATTAAATTGTTTTAATACTCGTAAAAGATATCTAAGGGGAGAACCATTTGACCTTTGAGGGTGTGTGATTTGGTATAGACCAACCTCGTACCCAGGGTCTTTCATCTTCCCTCCCTCCTCTCTCGTTCGGGGAGGGCGGGAAGATGAGACCCTGGAAACGAGGTTGGGTATAGACATGAATTTTTCTTTTTACCCTTTCAAGCACTAGGAATTAATCTTCTTTCGGACGTGTCTTTGCATGATATTTTTTCTCCTCACTCAACATGCGTTAAAATTTTCGACAATAGTTTGTTGCATGATTTTTTTTTTTTTGTGGTACAAGTATCTTGCAGAATATTTTTTCAAAATCCCCTCCTTCCCCTCAAAAATCTAACTGCCCACCCCTAAATTCATTGTTTTCTTTTCTACTGCAGGAAGTTTATTGAGGATCAGCGAGAAACTCAACGAAGTGGTCGCGACAGCTCGGAACATGTGTAACGCTCTCACACACTGCTTAGATTTGCTGGCGCAACAGGAGGAGGTGAGACTGTACAGCGGTTTCCCTGACTCCTTGTACTTTGTGTATGTTGCGTAAATTGCACGAGTAAATTTGATTACGGAATTGAACAGCCATTTCAGAAAACCAGTAAGATTTAGGACATGTCTAATAGATGAACTGTTTGTTTTTTGGGGTATTTTATAGGAAAATAAAACGTTTTCGGCTCTTTCTGGTGATTAAAGTTTTAACTGGCATCATACTCGGTAAATTTGTTGAAGTTTCCACTTTTCCACTTATTTTCGGTTAAAATTGTGAATCACAGCAAAAGACTTTTAGAGTCATGCCATTGTCGATATATTTAACAGTATGTCCAAAGTTGTCCAAAGTATATAACAAAGTATTCCGAAATTACAGGAACGCATAACAAAAGAAAATGGAAAACTGCACTTATTTAACGGGTGTGAATGGGGTATTAGTTAAGTTCGATTAACAATGGTGAAATGGATTAACACTTGGACAAACTCTTACATGAAGCTCTTAAGTCATGGATTAATTCCTCAAAGATTTTTTTAAAATATTCTTGCATGAAGATTACTTTTCAGACTTGCTCTCCTAGCAATTGTTTAGTGCTTTCTACTGTTCTAAACATCAAGTAAGAGGTTTCAGCCGGTTTTAAAACTTTCGTAAATACAAAATTGGATATTGTGTAGGGTGAAATTTTACACAAGTTCATTTTTGCGGTGTTAACTTTATCACAATCGTGTAATTCGGGATACAGAGATTATCCTTTTGGGATTTCGGGAACGTTTAAGAATTTTGAAACCAGTTTTAAGATAATACATTAATGTGAGAAACTATGAACGTGAGACTCAATATAGGAGTGTAAAAAAACGAGTAAATTTGGGCAGAAGATTGTTCTGCGATAGCTTTTTTTACTGCAAGATTTTCTTTGCGGATGCTCAGTCCCACGCAAATCCCTTAAATACAGTCGGAAAGTTTCCGGTCGGAACTCGTTGAGCCTGCGATTTTCGGGAAACCTCGGAAACTCGTCGACTGCCTCAATGAAGATTTTGGAACATGTCTGAGTTTCATTTTGCCTGATAAAATTGATGGCGTTGGTTTTAAATGCTTGGTAGGAACTTGTGGTATTTTCTTAGGGTAAAAGGACAGGAGAAATTCAGTTCAGTTATTTATTTAGCTGTTTATGTAAAGATACTTCCGGTTGCCGTTCTTTTTTCACACTAGTCAGCGGTTTCCAACTGGTTTATGGTAATTAACTCAGCATTGTAGACATTTTGTTTTTCACTTCGTTCCTTAGTCTTCGTTTGCGGTGGTTTTCAGGTGCGCCATCTTAGATTTGAAGAAGAAGTTGAGAAGAGAAGAGTTCTTGAAGATGCTCTGCACGTTCTGGCGACGGAACATCATGCTCTGGAGTGCTCAATTGGAGCTCATGAGGTAGAAACGCTTCGTTTTATATTTCCTCTGCGTTTATTTCCCTCGGCACAACATTTGCATAGCTGTAGCGTTTACCATTGCACGCGCCACATCCTTGCCACGTCGTGAGAGTTTTTGATTAGTTCCTGTCATCTTTAAATTAGTTTTCCAGTTGTCGGCCAATCGTAAGCCGTGTTAGATTGTGGGCGGGCTGCACACGTCGCACGTGCGGTTCTTTGCCTTCTGATTGGCTGAGAATCTCAGCAAACCAACAAAAATGTTGCCAAAATATAGATACCTCGCTGACATGGTTTAGAAAGCAGTATTTGTATAAGGTGATTAAAATTTATTTCAAATCATAACGCTTTTAAATATTCAAGACAGGGTTTTAACCGTAGAAGAGAAACTAAACCTAAACACTGCCTCCATTTTTTGCCTTGAAAATCGAATGGTTTTTCGCTGACAGGTTTATCCGACTGTTAATTATTTTTTTTAGCATAGTTTTAGCTTCGTTACGTAACTTAATCGCGATCTAGGGATGTCAACATTGAATAATTTTGGTGTAGAAATACGAAATAACATCCTTTAGTGATCAGGAATCAGATTTAAAGCTTTGCTTTTGCTATATTGACTTTTCAGATAAATTTTAGGACACTGAATAAAACATTTTTCCATCGGAGTAGCACAATAGTAGTAATTTCAAAGCAAGAATAATTGAGTAATAAATTGTGTTTGGCATTTCCACACGAGTGAATATTTTGTCTGGTTGCCTGGGTAAATAACAATTTCGAGTTCTTTTTTCTTTCTTTTACTTTTTGTTTGGCATTTTAAAATACGTTCATTGTTTTGTGACATTTCTTTGGTGTGGTATTTAAGCGGGGTTTCAATAATAGATTACATTTCAGATTTAGCCGCGATTTTGTCCGCATGCAAGCGTGGCAAATATTACCCTGTTCGTATGTAAATTTTATGTAAATATTTCTCGCAAAATCAATTCAATTTCCTTTCGACGGTCTCTTGAAACTGCCAGCCAAATAAATCGATGCAATAATCTTTGAGTCAGGTAAACACGCTCAAAACTAAGAAATCCGATTTCAATATTTTTATAAGTTTTACAGTTATTTAAAAGTCTTCCACAAAACCAGAGTAATTGTACAGATTCGAGAACGCAAATCTATGAGAAAGCGACAACTCAAGTCTTATTACCTTTGTTTGTAAGCTTTCAAGTTTGCCTGCTAAATTCGAATTACACTTTGAGATTAAAATCAATGATAAAAAGTGCAGAGCAAAATTTCGTCTTTGTCTTAATGACACCATAGTCAAATAATTCAAATGTTTTTAATATGCGGACCACAACATATTTTACATTACCATATTTCAGTTTCACAATTCCATAACGAAACAGGCCCAACGTTGTTCTGTATATTTATCGCTAAGTTTCATAAGAAAATTTCGTTCAAATATTGCTATATTCGATGACAACAGAAAGCTTTGTTTATTTTTAAAACGGATTTCGAAGCCGGCATTTATTCTTGTTTAGTTTAGCGGGGAAGGGACGCCGATTTTCAAAACAATACGTGTTGTCAATGTGAATCAAAACACGCATTTCTCTCAAGTTCTAAAGTAATGATTTTCGTTTCTTTGGGGGTTTAGCAGCTTTTTCCTATTATTAGCTTCAGGCAGCTAAAATGTGACAGCTGTTCAGGCCGAACCACGATAAAATAAAATGTACTGAATACGTGTTAAGCTGAAAAGGAGAAATCTGGTCGAAAACAAATTATATTACATCAGAACAGAGTGAAGTATGTGTATTCATCTCTTACTAGAATAAGGAAATAAAGGAGGAAAGGTTAAGAGATTTAATCCCCGATAAAGGCGTTATTCTGCAGGTTATCTAGACTACAAAGTAGTCCCTCTTTCGCTTTGTCCGTCGTGCGTGACGCGAAAGGAATCCTCGAGGGAAAAAATGTCCGCGCGAAGCCAGGATTTCGCGCAGCTATTTTTTACTCGAGGTTTTCTTTTGCGCCACGCACGACGGACTAAGCGAAAGAGGGACTATTCGTAGTCTACAGGTTGTCCCTCTCAAGATATTTTTAGACAGGCCTTTTGGACATGGTACCTAGTTCTTCTAGATAATTTTCCACGCGCGCTGCGTGGATGATTTCGTGGAGAATGAAATGTTAATTGCGTGTAGTTTCTCGGATTGGTCGCTTGCTCAGGGGTGAATCAAGGATCTTTCAAAGCAGGGGGGTGGTGGTTGGTACCTTGGGGTTGCAGGATCAATGGGGCATTCCTCAAAAATGTTGCAATTTGAGATTTGAAGCCTGATTGAAAACCGGCACATCAGAAATACTAGTAATGACACAACTATTTTAGCTAGAAAAAAATTAACTTCAATTACAATGAGAAACCTGTCCAAATTGTTTGCCTTCATTTGCCATAACATTTTACAATCTCTTCCATATGAAATTTCTTGGGTGGAATCTCGTCTCGTGCGTTCCTTGGCGTTCTAACCACGTGCACCTTTTTTGCAGCTCATTCATGGAAGTCGCATGACATTGACGAGCGATTGCAACGAGGAATTTTTCGACGCAAGATCCGATATTGGATGTGCGCTCCCTGACGATCTGCTCTCGGATGACGACAGTGATGATGGCGACGAGTATGTGCCGAGTGTAGCGACGCCTGAACCGAGAGGCGAACCAAATCACCTTCAGACACTCGTTGAAACCAGTAGCAGCAGTAGTAGCGATAATATAAAGCGATCCAGCTCGGGAGGAAAGCTGGGAAGTTTTAACAGACTTTCGTTAACGCGAAGCACGTCAGATACAGATCTTACCGCGAAATCTAACAGTAGGAATTTTTTGGACTGCGACAGTTTACAGAAGTCAAAGTCGGCCTCCAGTGATATGGAGCAAAGTACAGCGTTATATAGGAAACAGGAAGCTGAGAAACAAGCAAAAGCGAAAGGACGCTACAGGTAGGCTTTCGTCTGAACGCTTAAATCACGATGTATAGCGTACTAAACAGTACCACATGAAAGTACTGCGCAATAGCTTTCATTTGAATGGTCACACACTAGGGTTTCACTCGCAGACTTAAAAAAGTTAAAACCACCTTGTACAGCATAATAAACAGTACCGTATGAAAGTACTGCTCAGTAGCTTTCAGTTGAATGGTCACACACTAGGGTTTCATCCACAGACTTAAAAGTTAGAACTGCCTTGTACGGCGTGACAAACAGTGCCACATGAAAGAACTGCTCAGTAGCTTTCATTTCAATGGTCACATACTAGGGTTTCACCCGCAGACTTAAAAGTTAAAACCACCTTGTACCGCATAATAAACAGTACCGCATGAAAGTACTGCTCGATACTGAGCTTTCATTTGAATGGTCACACAATAGGGTTTCATCCACAGACTTGAAAATAACAATCACCTTGTACAGCGAGACAAACTGTGCGACATGAAAGAACTGCTCAATAGCTTTCATTTGAATGGTCACACGCTAGGGTTTCACCGACTTAAAAGTTAGAACCACCTTGTACAGCGTGACGAACAGTGCCACGTGAGATAACTTGAATGGTCACATACTACACCACATGCAAAGCTTGCCATAGAAATGAACTAGTTTTCGACGCGTATGATGGTGCAGCACCATTAATACCCATACTTTTCTCCTCACAGAACAGCTCTCCCTGTATCTATGCTTTCAAGAAATGAGTTCAGTGTCTGGGCGGTGCTGAGACAGTGTATTGGAAAGGTACGACGCAACGGCTGCATCACCACGTGACATTTTCCCGCCACAAATGTATCACGTGACTTTGTAGCCGCAAGTGTCTCTGTTGTGATTTGGTTCAAACAGGCCGTTTCAGCGTTACTCTTTGGCCTATTTTGCGGAACGAGTTCCGAGTACAAAATATTTCGTGTGAAAATGAGTTTGATCTGCATGCAGGATGATCAATGTGCAGGCTATGCACATTTTAATATGAATGGTTTTGCTGGAAGCCTCTTCTCGAGACATAGGCAAAATGTTACTTGGAAATGGCTTATAACAAGCAGTTAAGAACGCAAGTATTTGAAAGTGTACAGTGCTTTTACAGCTATACCTAAATGTTAGCTTATCTTTAGCCTTTGTTATGCCAAGGGAGACTTTATTATTGTCGTCTAAGACAGGGCAGTGCTATCATCGTAAGTTATGGTAGTCTTGCAATCTTCCCTTGCGCTAAGCAGACCCTTTGCTCTGGCTTGTTAATTTAATTTACATTGTTATTGTTCCACCAGGATTTGTCAAGAATTACAATGCCAGGTGTGTAAAGAATTTCTTAATACAAGCAAGGTTTTTTTTTTCCTTCTCGACTTTTAAACTAGCCCTCCTCTGGATTTCCTAGGAGAGAGACTGTTCACGAGATTTAAGCCGACTGGATTTTCGATAATGGTGTAGTGTTCTTCTGAGATTCGTTTAGTCTTGTTTATCTAGTATGTAGACTGCTTTGCAGTGATTATAAGGCCGTCAAGCAAAGCTACTCTTGATGCATTGCGTGATGCCTCAAATAAACTACTCAACAAGGGCATTGTTTGATGTCACGCTCTGTTACGTTCTTTCAGTTATCTTCAATGAACCACTGACGTTTTTGCAACGTGTCGCGGAGTACATGGAGTATGTTCACTTACTTCACACGGCGGCCAGTTTAGATGACCAACTACAACGAATGCAGGTAAACGAATTACTTGTCAGGCTTTTGTCACGCGGTTTGGTGACTTTTAGACGATTCTGTTGCGTAAGAAATAGTCTTGAAATGGAACAAAGCCTACAACTAATGGTTTAAGATCAATAGACCATTTTACAGTTGTCTGCTCAGTGACCTGGCCTTTGTATGGCAACGAGGCTAGAGTTGACCTTGTTTTGATACAGACCTCACTGCTTTTGTCATGTAAATGCACCTAGTTAGCATCAGAACAACTTGTTTTACACAACAAAAGCAGTGAGGTCTGTATCAAAACAAGGTCAACTCTAGCCTCGTTGCCATACAGAGGCCAGGTCGCTGAGCAGACAACTGTAAAATGGTCTATTGCAGCGCACTTCTGGCGCCAACCGAAGGCAAACGTTTGCAAAAATACAGATACTAATTACTAAATACACTGTAAATTAAATGTGACCATAGCATACTGTCAGCTGTTAGGCCTACTTCACACTAGGACACAAACGAGACGATGACAAGACGACATAATCACTTATGTCGCGATGTGGACATCGATATAAAAGCATAAGGAAAAGATCTGTTTTTTTCCCTTATGTCGCTGTGTTCATGCTGTTATGTTGCTATAATGCCATTATGTCAGGATGTTCACACTACAAACGTAACGACGTAACGTCCTCATGTCGGTCTGTTTATGTTGTTATGTCGTTAGTGTGAACTAGGGCTTACCTACCTGAGTAAACTTGGTGACTGTCGGTATGTTGTAGTATATCTCCTTGAACACCTGATCAACACGTGTTGATTTGTTTTCATTTTAGTATGTGTGTGCATTCGCGATATCAGCTACAGCGTCGAATCTGGACAGAGTAGGCAAACCTTTTAATCCGCTTCTAGGAGAAACATATGAACTGGTTCGGTGAGTATCGAGAAATACGTAGATTTATTATCCAACTGCAGCGAATACCGTCCAAATAACAGCACAAATATACAGCGATATTGTACAGTTATTTGTACAGTATCAAACCCGGACAGATCGGCGCGCTCGCAAAACTGTCGCACTCTCCCTCTTTCACTGATAAATTTATTGACTACAGCAGTTGGATGATAAATCTCTTATTAGATATTTTGGTGTGTCGTATCGCTTTATATTTTTACTCGTTGTTTGTGTTTTGACTCGCCCTACGGGCTCGTCAAAATACGGCACAACTCGTAAAAATTTACAGCGGTACTGCACACCAAAACATCTCATAAGATATATGCATTCACCGCCTGCGCGCACGTTTAGCGTTCGTCGTACTTCTCATTATAAACTTACTGTCTTTTTTCTCTTGGCAGAGAGGACCTGGGCTTCAAGCTAATAGCAGAACAGGTTAGTAAGCGTCCTGGCTTCTGATTGGTTCTTTCCAAGCTTCCGAGTTCACCCGGCCATAAGGAGAAGAGAAAGACTCAATCGAGCAATGAACTTAGACTTGTTTAGTTAACCAGTTATAGATTAACCAGATACCATTCAGAATTCGCTGTTTCTGTATTCCGTTTGACCAAATGAGGGCAGATACCACTTTGTTGTCGCTCACATTCTGACGTTCAGTGCATTGAGCCAATCAGAATTCAAACTAAAAACGAGCAACCGGCTAGAAGAGCGGGAAAAGTTACATATGCCATTAAACCTGATTGGCCGAGAAGACGGTTACCTCACTGTGATTGGTTAGCGCACGTCGCACGCGTTTTCTGAAGTACTATATTGAGTCTGCAAAACAAAACACATACAGCCATAAAGCAACGCGTACTCACGCGTGACATACACGTTACGCGCGTGTTCCACGCGTGGCACGCCTGTCTCGTGCCCGTCAAATCTCCTGCGGGGTGGTGTAAGTGGAATACTGACCTAGTTCGTTGTTATTACAGGTCAGTCACCACCCGCCTGTGAGCGCTGTACAGGTTGTAGGGGAAGGCTTTGTGTTTCACGTTACAGTTCAACCCAAGCTCAAGTTTTGGGGCAAAGGAGTTGAAGTTCAACCTAAAGGAATGGTCACGCTGAAGTTAACGAAGTAAGTCAGTGATTTGTTCCAAAGGAACAGGAGAAAAGTGGAGAAAGTTCCAGATTAAAATAACCACCAATGGTACAATACCCACTAAAACGTTTTGGGAAACGCAGCATTTAAAGTAATTTTTTCATACAGTTATGAAAATGTATCTAATTACCCGAAGGAGGGGAGCTGCCCGGGGGGGGGGGGGGACTTTCAGAAAGTCCTTCATGGTAAGTGCTCGTGCTAATCACTCTCGGTTTGAGCGTTGCGGAGATTTTTCTCGCCTCGAAGTTGGCTTTCGCTTCTCGACTTGTTGGCAATGCTAAGGGGAAGGGTTTCGATATTAACTTTAGCATCCATCCCCTCCCCCAACCCCCCCTACCGCTTGACATTGCTCAAGACCCATCGTTAATAGAAAGTAATTAATTTATTTTCTCCATCTCCAGGTACAACGAAGTTTACACGTGGAACAACGTCAACAGCTGCGTCCATAACATAATCGTAGGACAGCTCTGGATTGAACAGGTTAGTTTATGTTTGCTTGTTTCATGTTTTGACGGTCAATTGAGGCCCCGTCCACACTACACGGAAGAAATTTGAAAACGGATGTTTCACCCTGAAAACGCATCAAATGTTTTCCGTCCACACTACGCCGGAGAAATTTGAAAATGTGGTCGATATTACAACATCTTGCTCACTGATTGGTCAAACATTTACTCTGTCTTTCTGTTTCGATTTTTCCCGCTCCTCGACACGTCCACTCCTATAGTGTTTTATGATTGGCTAATCTGCCATCTTGTTTTATGATTGGTCAAAGATTTATTTTGTGCAGTGGAACCCCACCTTACGGTCATCTCGTTAATACAGTCACCTCGTTATTACGGCCACTTTTTTGTCCGTGCGAAACACCCATACATTTTTTCCATAAGAAAACCCCATTAATGCGGCCAACGGCCAAATTCTGAAATCCCCACCTGTATAAACCTTTATAATGATTTTACCCCGTTTATACGGCCACTCAAACCAGTTATGTTCACCTTTCCATTGTTAATATTGTATGTACTGATTGGAGTTTCAATTTTAAGAAAAAATTACGTCTGCATTCTGGATGCTTATTAAAGAACAGTTGTTTAGAAGTACAATTGTGGTATATTTGTTAAGACTTCACTTAATTTAGACCAGTCATGAAATTTGCCCCTACCACATTAATACGGCCAAATTTTCATGGCCCTTGGAGACAGTATTAACGGGGTTCCACTGTGTTTCTTTTGCGAGCTCCCCTTTATCTGGCCTGCTACTCAGACGCCCTTTTGCGCTCGTCACGCAATCTTCCTTCCCCACGGAGAAGATTGCGTGACGAGCCCAAAGAATGTCTCCGTAGGAGGCTCCCCTTTATTACAGTTATTTTTAACGTCCTCTTTTCTGTTTTCTTTTCTTTTAGTATGGTCAAATAGAAATAACTAATCACACAAATGGGGATTATAGCGTGATTCACTTTAAACCTGGCGGCTGGTTTGGTAAAGAACTCAATAAAGTTGAAGGCTCCATCTTCTCTGCCGAGTAAGTTGTTCAAAAATTCTCCTTACTCCAAATTCTCCTTACTCATCGCCATATATTTCTTTTATGTTAGTTATGAGAATCTGATAGTGCATCAAGACCATCACTTGTTGATGCTTGCTTGCTTCGTAATATTTTGCAAATGAAGTAAATTTGAGATTTCTTGTAACGAAACTTTTCAAACTTGAGGAAAACGGTCAAGGCGAGTTCCGGAGGAATACTGTTACCTTTCGAAAGTGTTATTGCGGGAAGGCCGCCCGTTTCTTGAACCTCCGGTCTTATTTAAGACTGGTGGGGAATGAATATGTGTCCGCTTAGAACAGGTTCCCTTGCTTAATAAACGTTGTATTAAGATCAAAACCAAAGCCATTACGATACCCAACTAAGAGAAACGGAAGCAAGACGAAGAATTAATGAGAAGTCGAAAGAAATACGAGGTTCGGCGCCAAGTACGTGACAAAGTCGTGATTTGTTTTCCCATCCCCTGTATCATACTCTGGTAAAGAGCTCGCATAACACTCAATCCTCTTCAAATCGCAGCAAAAGAAAACGTTTCTTATTGCGGGGAGACTGGACAGACTCGATCCAGTGCTTCACGGTCGACAAATTCACCAGGAAGGAATCCAAGAAGGAGGGCAAGCGGCGCCGTTCAGACGTGAGTGAGAACAGCTTTGCGTCCGCTAATTCCCTGGAGAGTTTCAGCAGCGGCAGCAGCGGCGGCAGTGTTAGTGTGGACACGTCGACACCTAAGACTCTCTGGAGTTTTCAAGAACGACCTGCTAATAGTAAACAGGTATTACACGAATACCTTGTTAGTATGAGTAATCAAATGAAATAATTTCACGTGCGGTTTGTCAAAACTCAGATTATTTTCGTCGCCTGAAAACGCAAGTGAAATTATTTCTTAACTTCACGAGTATACTATTTGATTTCCTTTCAATGTCATGGGTGACAAATTACACTTAAAATTCTGGGTTTTTGAGAAATTTCGCCCAAACGTTGCTATGGCAATTTTGTAATTACGTATGTGAAATTATGGAAGTTCGTGCCAAAATTAAGGAGTGATTTGTCAGCCATGATATTAACTCTGAAACTATTCATCCTGTCGAACCACGGAGAACTATTTTCTTCCTTCTGGTTTTGTTTCAGCAAGACTGACGGGTGTAATTTTACAGCAACAGTTAAGTATTGGTTTTGTAGTTTCTTTTCAATTTGTCACGTCTTACCTTTTTTTTTTCTTTTTTTGTACAGATGTATAATTTCACTACATACGCGATGCAATTGAATGAACTTCACGAAGATCAAAAGTCCACGGTAAGGCATGTGCTCTTATTCAGAAAAATGGCGGGAAAGATACGCCAGCTGTTCCACTGTCTGCTGGCTCATAAAAATGGCGGGAAAATACAGTAACAGCTCCACTTTCTACTCGCCCGTCAAAATAGCGGGAAAATTGGCCAACATGTCTACGTTCTGCTCGCCCGTCAAAATGGCGGGAAAAATACAGTAACAGCTCCGCTCTCTAGTCGTCCGTCAAAATGGCGGGAAAAATACTGTCTGCTCGCGCGTTTACTAGAATTGCAGGAAAAATCGGTCAACAGATCTACTGTCTGCTTGGGCGTCAATCAAAGTGGCGGCAAACATACGTCTGCGAGCTTCTTGTCCGCACGTCCATCAAAGTGATGAAGAAAATTCTCAACTGATCCAACAACATGGCGCGAAACATTTGCCAGATAGACTGTTGTCTTTTGGCCTGCAAAAATGGCGGGAAAATCCACCACCGGGTTTATTGTTTGGTCACGCTGGCAGGTTGACGAAATTTTTCTAAGACTAGAGAGTGTTGTAACTCTCACTTATGACTCCACTGGCGCTAGTTTTGCAAGGCACCGATAATAGCTCCGAAAAGAGAAGTTAAATAATAGATAAATGGTCACTTTATTTAAGCTCCATTTTAATAGAAGAAGAGTAGAAAATCATAGCGGGATACTTTTGTAATTTTGTTATCAACAGTTACCGCCAACAGATTCAAGGCTGAGACCAGATTGTAGAGCCCTTGAAAACGGCGACTTAGGTAAGATTGTACAGTACAGTGTTGTGTGATCATTCTAATGAAAATAAATTGACTACGACTCGAAAAGAGAGTAAGGTAAAGCATTCATTCACTGTTTGTCAAATGTATCTTTCATCATTCTTAGGTCATGCGTTTGTAATTCATTCTAAGTGACTTTTCATTCATCGTTGGAATGTAAAGTGCATTTAAAAACTGCATGACATTTTTTCAAACAAGAAATTCCATATTCATTTATCAATTCACATCCTCGCTCCTTCATTCATTCATTTGTTTATAGTGATTTTTTTATCTGTAGACACAGCTACTAGGGGGAAAATAAGACTTGAAGAAAAACAAAGATCAGCGAGAAGAGAACGACAGAAGAATGAGCGCTGGATTCCCAGGTAAGCAATGTTCGAGTCATCTTCGGGAGTCCTCGGAAATCGTCGGATGTCTTCGGTTCCTCGGGCTTTGAATCGAAAATGTTTCTGGGACGATTTGCAAAAATCGCTGTCATGAAATCTATTTAAAGTCCTTGAATTTTCTTCTGACATCTGATTTTCACATGTTCTTGAAAAGTCCTTTGAATTTAAGCGAAACTTGAGTCATGCGAAAAAAGAAGAGTCACTAAATTCACTTAATGGGCCGAATGGAGAAATTCTCGCAAGATGCTAAAGAATGTCGAGGAACAACTAGCTTGGGCATTTGTAATATGGAGAATGTGCACGAGTCTTGAAAAATTGTAGAAAAGTTTCAGAATAGTGCGAACGGTCAATCTACTATTTTTTAATTTCCCATAATTTACTCTGTTTGCCCTCCAAAATTTCCACAACCTATCATTTTTAACTGCTCTTTGAAGGTCTGCATATTCTTAAGAGCATTTCACAGCGATAGTTCATGTAAGATTTGGGGGGCAAACAGAGTGAATTGTATGGAAATGAGCAATTTTCGTATTCTTGGTATTGGACTGGAAGCAGCTTGCAATCGAGACTCATGCGGGGAAATATCATCAACAAGAGTCTAACAATTTGCATTTGAAAGGACTCCTCGCATTAGCCTCAGTTGCAAGCTAGTTCCAGTCCAATACCGAGAGTACGAAAATGATCTGTTGGCGGCTAGTCATAAATTGTTTGTTTGTTTGTTTGTTTTCTTCTTTTCATGACAGATGGTTCAAAGAAGACATCAATCCGTACACAGGGCAGATTGACTGGCTGTTCACAGGAACCTACTGGAATAGAGACTGGAAAATGTGCCCAGATATCTTTTAACTTTCCTCTTAGTTCATAACAAAATTACAATTCCTATCCAGTCCGTCGGGGTTTTTGAAGAATCGTCATGAAACGGGAGCGGAGTCGCTTGAAATTCGCAGGCAACGTGACTACTCGCGCGATTCGCGCGTGATGTCATTCTCGCGAGTCGTGTTCGTCTCGCGTTCTACCGATTTCAGTCGGGGGGGGGCGCTTTTTTTCTTTAGTAAATAATACCTCGTGCTGATAAGCAATTATTGAAGTCGTTGAAATAGCGATTTGGCAGTTTATCAACAATCTCTGCTGTTTGTTGGATCATACAAAATTATCGTGTTTTCTATTCAAAATAAAGCGAGGCAAAATTTATTGCAGAAAAATATCATAGCTTATGTAGAAAAGTCAGATTTTGGCGGATAATTCTAACGCCATTGACACTCGGTAATTTTGTGGCAAATTTTGTCACCTCAGGATAATCACTTTGCAAGTAATTACAAGTTGCTAATAAGTAATGCCTTCCACGGCAGACTCTTGGTTATTCAGTTACGGCACCGCAACTTTCTACCAAAAGAACGTACCGCACAAGAATGGCCATTTTATTTTTGTAACAGATAACTCTCAATTGCATTCGAAAAGTGCTCGAAGGAGTTTGAAATAGTAAGGATTTCGTGTTACTCCGTGCAGCCCGACAACAGCCAACAGTGACGCAAGGGGCCTGGATCGAAATTTACCTCGATCTCGTGCTCACCGGTGAATTAAGTCAGAAATTTTCTAAGTTTATCTTCAGAGTAATCTGTGTCAATCCTCCCCAATATTTCCCTTCGTTGTTCTTGTTTTATTTATTATAACCTCTTTGGTGTTTATCTACCTTACTATTCCATTATTTTTTGGAAGGCCCTCTTTCAATTTAACTTATCTAATGCGTTTTTTTTGGCACAATGGCAAAGCTAAAAGAAACGTTCATTTTCGAAGCCCATAGATCACTTGATCCAACGGAAATTGGTTATGTAATATTGGGTATTTTGTACCTAATTTCTTCCCCTAAGATCTCCTTTTATCTGACGGCGCAGACAATGCGGACGCTAGTTTAAGAATATGCGTAGTAATTAAAAGAGGACTCGTGACGTCACCGTTGCCGTTGCTGTGGTTGGACTCGATAGAGTTTCATGTAGTTGAATTAAGAATGAGCAAAGTTTAATTTGGAGTATTTATTTGGTGTAATAACGGTATTGAAAAGCGGAGGGAAATTGTTCCAGTTTGTCAGGGGAGCTCTGACGTAGCCTGTGTACCTCTTCTCACTCCCCTCATAACAAAATCTTGAAGAACAAGATTTCCTAAATGGGTTTGATTTATTGCGGGGTGTGAACATGGAATACTAAAAAACTGGTGGGTGTGTTTTCAAACTTTGATATTGAACAATAATTTGATAAAAACAAGAGGATAGGGTTTAATGACAGCTGGAATAATAAGGTTAAATTTCTTGGAGCTAACAGAATAAAATTTGTGGTTTTCTGCGGTACAAAATTTTTCATGAGCGCCTTCTTGCGTAGCTTCGTTCCATACGAAGACTGCCGACGGCCTCCCGAGGAATTACGACCCTTTCTTGATCAAATCGAGCTGCAGAGTGAAATAAGTATAAATTTTATTTCCTAATTCTGTTGGTGCCTTTGGGTCGCTTTACCGCTTTCGAATGAAGTAGACTTGTCATAAATAGTGATTATTTAGTGGCTAGTTTGTGGGTGTGCTTAGGGTAGTGTATAGCATAAACAAGTGCTATTTCAGGCGTATTGTTTCTGTTGGGTGCAGAACCTTCTGTTGGAGGTGGGGTAGGGTTGAATGATGAAGGATGAATTGAGTTACAAGTTGTTTTCAACACTTCCAAATAGAACATGTTCGTATTCTCGGCATTGGACTGGCACTGGCTTGCAGTAGAGGCTCATGTGGGGGAATATCGTTAAAAAGAAATCAATATCATTCCCCGCATTAGCCTCAGTTGCAAGCTAGTTCCAGTCCACCACCGGGAATATTAATATGGCCTATTGTTTTCAAGTTCTTGGAAAAAGATCAAGAAGCTAAAGGGAGGCTGGAGACAGTAAAAGAGCACGGCTTGGGGAGAGTGCGCAAGAGCGCCAGGGAGGGGTAGTTGAGGGAATCGTTCTGAAAGTGGTTCCTTTAAACGCATATATTTGTGCTAGTGCATTCCGAAGCTTGTTCACAGTGAAGTGGTGAAAACCTCTTGCAATAGCTCTGCAATGAGGGAATAAAATAATTATTTAATTGTAAAAGTCCTTGATTTGTGTAATAATACTTACTGGCTCTCTCTTTAATTCATTTTTCATGTTTTTAGGCAAGGCTGCTTTTGATTTCTTTTTTTCTTTTCTGCATCGTCAATTAGAGATTATTTACGTTTTGACAGTGGTGAAAGAAGAAAAAAAGACGCTTTATGGAATTTGAACTTGATAGGAAAGTGCACAGCTTGAAATGTCCCTTGAAAGATTCCTTTACAATATCTGCCTACTGTATTTAATGAACTCAAGATTGTGCAGGGAGCAGGGTAACAATAGGGAAACGAATCTGGCAATAAATTACTTGATACTGCATTTTTAAATTGCTGGGGTGGTTATTGGCACAGTTCTGTTACGGGAGATCACCTTGAGCTAGCCGTCAGCTAGATATCACTTGCCACTATCAATATCATTTTCCTTGCGCTTGTGGACTCGAGTACGTCCTTGCATCTCCTCTGCTAACTATGCTTGCATACGGCTGACGCGCCTGAAATTTGCATTGACCAATCAGGATTCGGCAGGCGGGAAAAACTGTGCTGTCCTGACCATAGTTAGTAGAGGAGACTGATTCTGAAAGCCGGCGAACTTTAAAGAACTATGATGAATATTAACGATCTGTTAACAGGAAAGGCACTGAAGTTGGGCAACTTTTCTCACTGGAGAAGGCACTGAATATTCACGAAAAGGGACGTATAATTCCAAAAACCTTATCAGATTGTAGAAAGTGAAAATTATGAAACCTTATGTGTCTCCAAGGTTTTAATTTGGCGCCAAAAATGAGTCTCGCTCGCTCGACGCGCGTCGATTATGGCTAAGTATGAAAATATCCCCTTATGTACAAACGCATTCGAACATTTTTAACCACGTTCACGTCTATCCACAGATGAAAAGATATTGACAGCTCAGTTAACCAATCACATTGCACGGTTCACTTCATCTGGAACACGCGTGCGTGAAGCGAACTGTAGAGAGGTTTAACTCGCGCGCAGGAGGACGGAACGTTATCTATCCCGGGCGATTTTCAATCTCACTAAGGATAACACATGAAATAGGTGTCGGATGCAAGTTTAATCAAGAGTATTTTAACGCCCACAATCGGTATTCTAACTCCGGCGAAATTCTACTAACGTGACGTCACTTTAATTGGCGAAGTCATCGCAGAGCTGTTTGTGACGTCATGATTCACGCGCGGCGGCAATGAGCAGATAAGCAGTATTTCTTGAACGCTACAATGTGAACAATCTGCGAAGTGATGTGCTGGTTTCTGAGGATGAGATTAGCCAGGTAAGCCGCCGGGTATAAAAATGTTTTCAAGGTAATGGAAACTGTTCAGTGTAGAGCGTAGTGTAAGGGTTGGTTTCTAGTTTTCATAGGATAACACTCTCAATTAACGACTTACTCGCACCAATTTAATTGACTCTACATAGCTGAATTTCAATTTAATAACAAAAAATTACACCACGAGTCCTCCTTTTTACGTACGCTCTGTTTATTTCAGAAACGTATTCAAGCCCGTATCACTCGTCAGTGAAACTTTCAGATTATGCTGTTCGTACTTCAAGTTCTAACCCAATCAAAACGCCTCCACCCACACGTGCGATTCAAAACTCTCAGATCGACAATTGCATTGTTATTTTCAGTTATTCAATGCTAGTCAGACTTTAAAAAAGTTACAAACTTTGCGACAAGCAACATTAACGTCACGCAACATTTCAACACAACTAATCGCAACACTGTCTCGCATAACATGTTACGCACGTTTGACCACTCTGTTACAAAGCCAACACGCGCGCTAGTTGGGTTGTTGGATCAGTGCGATACTGCGGGTGTCGTGAAAACTTAAAGAGGTTGTCGACGACGTATTGTGGTCGATTTGATCGACTGTCTCTGCAGTAAAAACGCCCGTTTTCGGGTTAGGAGGACATACCATGCCCTTTTTGTTAAGCGTTTATAACTGTATCTGCCACTCCCACCAGATCTGGTATATGACAAGCATAGCTCTGTTGCTCTTGGCCATCAACATGCCAAGAGCATGCAGTCTGTCAACAATTTCTTTCTTAAGTATATTTGGTGCAGCATACAGCCTATAAATACACATACTGGTAAACGGGTCTCTTGACTTTTGACATGCCGATCGCATTCTTTGGATTTACGGGCGGGCTTTATGACTGGAATTTAGGGTTTGTCCCGCGAGGATCATGGTTACCGATGCCAGCAAAGCTTGGGGTAATGATTCCTTTTGGCAGATCTGAGAAAAAGGTCCCGTGGCTATGAATGGTCTATTGAGCATTTCTTAACGTACTTTGCTAGCTCTGCGTTCTAAACTCGTCACATTGCCATCGTTTTCAGCAGAGGAAGCGTAAAAACAGTAGTCATCCTCCGTCGTCGTCAAACACTTGCAATGCCTCTTAGCTGCCTCTTTAATTAGGGTGTCAGCGGCCAATAACACGCGTAGCTAGAGTGTATTTCTTGCTTCTCTGCCACCACGCCTTTTGCAAAACTCCTTTCTCGAATCCGAGAGCTTGAAAACGGTAGTGTGTGGCTGTCGCGTTCTAGAATTTTGATTGTGGAATTCAACTTAACTATAGTAATAGATTGGCAGTTACGTTTTTCCTTTTTTGATGACTTTTCCATTATTATGTTTTTGCGCGCGGTTGACCGGCGCTGTTAGACAACTCAGGTAATATCTGGCTCCAAAGGCAGTCATCATGTTAGCTTAGGTACTGACTCAAATTGCATAACTCGTGAACAACAGATCGAACGCATGATCGGAGTCGACAAGCGTTGTATATGCCTCGTTGACGTTTGCTGCTTCTTTGGCCGAGACAGTTTCCTTTTAAATACGTGATCCAGTTTGGTTCTGTTTGGTTCTATCGAATTCGACAAGATTTATGCCAAGTGACACAATGACTTTCAAATGTGCGAGCAATTCCATTCTCAGTAAATGGTTTGAACCCAGGAGTATCAGTAGTTCGTATAGTGTGATCGTCCGGGTGAGTGTAGTTCTGAAAAGAACTGTTGTTGGTGACTGACGTTTCGACAACCTGAGCGGAAGTCATCTTCAGAGTCAAGTGAATAGTGTTTGTCAGTCGATGATCTTATAAGTCTGGTCCGTTGAACGTGATTGGTCAGTATAGCCATGATGGTATTGGCTGAAAGACTCGTGTAAAGTTTGTCATCAGTCATTGGTGGGTTTCGATCCGTCTATTGTTAGTCAAGTAGGTCGGTTTTGGTCCGTGTATTGTTAAGTCGGTCTGTTAGAAGTCCGTTTGTCGGTTTCGTTTCTGTCGTGGATAAGTCGTTTGTAAGGCGCCGGTAGTTGTTGACATCTGTTAAGAGGCGTTTGTTCTAGGTTAGTGTACCAGCTTTCCAGAGTCAGTCGTTGAAAATAGTTTGTACTGTAGGTTAAGCGACACGACACGACAGAAACGAAACCGACAAACGGACTTCTAACAGACCGACTTAACAATACACGGACCAAAACCGACCTACTTGACTAACAATAGACGGATCGAAACCCACCAATGACTGATGACAAACTTTACACGAGTCTTTCAGCCAATACCATCATGGCTATACTGACCAATCACGTTCAACGGACCAGACTTATAAGATCATCGACTGACAAACACTATTCACTTGACTCTGAAGATGACTTCCGCTCAGGTTGTCGAAACGTCAGTCACCAACAACAGTTCTTTTCAGAACTACACTCACCCGGACGATCACACTATACGAACAATTCCATTCTCTTATCCAAATTTTCCCAAATCAACCTATTTCTTCCCTCATATGTTGAAGCTCGCCATTTTCTCTTTCTAGCAACGGTTTGTGCTGTACGTATTTGCATCCAATTGCATAGAAAAACAATTAGAATAGGACGCCGCTTCTACCATCCGAACCAAGAGAAAGTGTTGCAGAAATGTAGAGAAAGAGCAGCAATCTACTGAATCCGGATTGGTCAATTCAAATTTCAGGCCCGCCAGCCGTAGGCAAGGTTAATAATGTATAAACGTAAGGTAAAAAGGTGAATTAATTCGCGAAAAATTGACAAGAACATGAGCTTTGCGGGGGGTCTAATGAGTGAGCACTCTAATCATCGCTATCTAGCTGGAATTTGAACGTTAAGCTTGACACTATATCAGGAATTGATCAGTAAGGGAATGCACAATTTCCCACAAAGTTTGGTGCTTGTTTCAAAAATCGCACAATTCTATGAAAGCAACCGGTCTGTACGGGTCCGCAAATGATCCCAGGACCGCAAATGATCCCGGACCGCAAATGATCCCCAAATTGGACCGCAAATGATCCCGGACCGGAAATAATCCCCATTTTGGACCGCAAATGATCCCGATCAAAAAATGAGGAATGGCATGGATGGTGGGATGGTGTGGATAGAGAATTGGCGTACGTGAATACCGATGTTTTTATTTAAGCCATCTTATAATTATACTGGCTTACAACTTGATTTTTTTTTTTTTAATACTTTCGACTAAACTTTGTTGCTAACTACGATGTTATGAATATCACCACTCAATCATCAAAACACGACTTGGCTTACATTTCTTTGCAATTCTCAGTAAAATTATGATCAGTGCAACATACGCTACATGTCCTCCTTTGTTACACATTGATATTTCGGTGTTATAGTTAAATCCCATTTTATCAGCCATTAACGCCACTCGTCCAAAGTTTTAAACTAAAATCTAACCATGAAGCAACTATTACAGAAGACGCTGTCACCTGAGTAGACCCACAAGCCTACAACGCTTCATCACTCTGTAAAACACCTAGTGTGTAGCACTGGAAATTTGAACAAATTTATTTTATCATTTTTCCTTGGTCGTATTTTGGCTTTAATTCCTCGGAAATGACTACTTGAGTATTCTAAGAAGCCAAAATTCCAAGCTATAGTTATGAAGTTCAGCTTCATGACCACGCAAGACCAAGGCTTGCGCTTCGTTTTGACAATTAGCTCTTTGATAGATGTTTGATACTACCGCCACCGGGATTTCGAGAATGTTTACAAGTATGTGTTCTTCTAAGACTTCTAATTCAATAGATCGTCTTCACGTGACGTGTTTTTATCTTCATCAGGCATAAGGGGCGGTATATTTATATCTGTTTACAATTAGCGTGCTTCGTTTGGAAACCAGAGCATTTTGAATTTCAGAGTTATGGAGCTTGCGTGACACAAGGCTACGATCGAGTTTGTCGAAAAATATATACTTATCTCATGATTTTGAGCCTTTTTAGAAGTTAGAGCATTAGAAAAAGTGCTTATGTAAATGCTTGTTTGTTTTGTACTGATAGTCAGTCGCCTAGAAAGCCAAAGTAAGTTCCAGATGTTTACACTATATTCCGGCCGCCATATTGGTGTACCACTGATGTACACCAACATGGCGTTTTCTTACTGGACTCTGTAAATTTCTGGGAAACATTTACGACGAATATCTGACGTTTGGGGAAACACACAGGCCTAAAACTTGGAGAAGTGTCTTATTTAGTTATCTTCTATAGCGTACATCATAACTTCTTAGCTTTTTCCATTGGTTGGTTTTCGATTTATTACTTCTGTTATTGCGTGACAGTGAAAACGATCTGTACCCTTCAAAGAACAAAACAACAATTGTGGAAAGTTTTTTTGCAAAATGATCAAATATGTTTTTTAGTTCATTATTTTTGTACATGTTCTCACCTTCCTCTGATATAAATCCATGCCATTCCTTATTTTTTGATCGGGATCATTTGCGGTCCAATATGGGGATCATTTCCGGTCCGGGATCATTTGCGGTTCAATTTGGGAATCATTTGCGGTCCGGGATCATTTGCGGTCCTGGGATCATTTGCGGACCCGTACAGGTCACAAAGTTGCAGTCAAAGGAACATATGAACGAGGTTCGGTTGAAATTAGTTACTCGTCAAGTTTCCGATATATTTATATTTCTTTTTATCATTTTCTTCTTAATTAACCATGCAACAGACTTTCTTTTACGAGCGTAAGGGCGATGCGAAACAAAGCATTCAGTGGGGATTGCTTTGACAACTAATTTTTTAAGAAAATAATACGGCTGTTTTAATTTATCTGTTGGGTGTTATTTCTCTCGTTCCAAGGAAAAAGAAAGCCGCTGAGGAAAAAGCACAGAGCCTGAAAAACTCCATGGTTCAGTCCTACCACAGAGTGTCCTCTTCCGTGTCAGCGGTATTGGGAGCGTATGGTAGTGGCGTAATACAACCAGGTCGCGCCCCTGTAAAGGGACCTGGGACGGCTGGACGGAGAGGGACTGGAAGAGGTACCATAAAAAGAACAGCAAGTGGCGTAGGAAATATGGCCGGTAAAGGTGCAGGAAGGGGGACCGGAAAAGGACCAGTGAGGGGCCTTGGTCGAGTTAATTCCTCGGGGGTCAACACGCCACTTATTAACCCAAAAGGAACGCCAAATAAACGAAAAAAGCAGAAACAGACGAAAGCTGGAAATACAGGAGCGGTAAGCCGAAGCAATTAAATAAATAGACTTTCATGCATTAGGTTGAAATTTTATTCCTTATTTTTCCAGTTCGGACAATATGATACTGGTTCACACGCGCGGACCTCGCGTGCACGACGCGCACAGTCTTCTGCTATCGTCTGCCACAGCTCTACAGAGATCCGTATAGCTTCTGATTGGCTATTTTTTCCCCTTAAAAATCTAGGTATCAACCAATCAGAGGCACGTATCTCTGTATAGCTTCGTTATCAGAATGGAATTTCGCGCGTATCTTGAGCGATGTCAGAATCGACAACCCAGCCGAAAAAAGGCTAAGGAGGTGAAATTTCACTTCCGGTTACTTGCGTACGTCAGCCCGAGCGCCGAAAATAAAAACAACTCAATAACTTGCAAATTCGCTTACATTTAAGGTGTTTTTTTTCGTGTGTTTCACAAAATGCAAAGTAAAAAGAGTACAAGCAAAGGCAAAATAAGAGAAAGACAGAAAAACAAGAGTAATAGAAAAAGAAAAACTAACTCCCTGTGACTTTGTTTGATCTTACCGAAGTGCGTTAGTAATGTAAATTGCGCACGCGCTGATAGGATTACTTCCAATCTATATCGGGCTCACTTCCAGTTTCTTTAAATGCTAAAGGAAACGCGGTTTACAGTAAATTCAGCCTTTTCGGACGAATTTCGATTAAAGCCAACGTTGGGAACATAGCTATGCATTCCATTTTCGAAATCGGGCTTTTTCCAGAAAATTACGAATTTTTCAATATTTTAAAATTCTCTCAAACTCGGACCATTTAAAAATGAAACAAATCTATGCATATATTAAATCAATGAAAAAAATCCCGATAGAGTAATTTGCCTGGGATCCTTTACATTTTTTCAGTATTAGTCACATGACCATGGGCGTGACCTGATGACATCATCACTAGTGTTACTGATCATGTAAAAGTTAAAACACATGAAGTAGCTCTGAACTAACTAAAAATGATGAGGTTATATGAGAATAAATTTTCCTTAGCAACGGCTCGAAAAGATCAGTTAATCAGTGGGCCCTTAAAGGAGAAGGTCACTCCAAAAAGCCTACTTTTTTTTGTCTTCGCCTATAGCAAGTAAACATTCAGGTTTTCCACTCACCGAAGTTTCAGCCTCTGAAGTGCCTACTATCCTGAAGAAATTCGTCTCGAAAGAAGCGACTTTGGAGGCCGCCATTTTGAAACTGTCTTGGCAGCCAGGTCGTGTTTATGTGACGTCATTCCGTCCGACTCGAAATTGATGGGAAGGAGAAAAACTTGCAACTGACTTGGCATCCGTCTCAAGGTCAGCAAAATCTTTTTTTTCCAAGCGATTATCCACTTCGCTATCTTCAATACTATCATTACGGAGTTTGGAGCATGTTTGGCTCAAAATAATTCACCCCAAGAGCAGCCATAATCCAAAGTGGTAGTTAAAAGGCTCTTCGGAAGCCATTTGGACAAAATCTCTCGAACGGAATGACGTCATGAAAACGCAGCCTGGCTGCTGAGTACTGTTCAAAATGGCGGCAGCAATGTTCGAATTTTGGGCTTCTTTGGAGACAAACTTCATGAGGAGAACCTGCACTTCAGAGGCTGAAACTTCGGTGAGTGGCCAAACTTAGTGCAAGGTTTTTATTAGCGTTGACAAAAAATATACATTTCTGGACTGACCTCCTTTAACAATCAACGTGTTTATTTTCTTCGCAGCTCTTGCCGGCACAAACAAGCACGTTACCGAGCCTGTGTAAGTTCTTCAATAAACCACAGAAACAGCAAGGGGTTAGCTTGCCAAGTAAAAATTTTCGTAAACATATAATGTGTCGTTCATGGGAAGGCGAAATCGTGCAACTAAATGCCCTGGATGACATAGAGGAAGAAGATGAAGAAGACCATTGAACAACAAAATAATCAGCTAAAAAATGAGGAATTAAATCTTTTTAGGTAAAATCTAATTTCCCTTATTTTGCTTTGAGTCAGTTTTGATCCAAGCGTAAATGAAACTTGAAAGACGTAAGATTTTTGATTAACCATTCTATTTTGTTATGAGTGGAACAAATTAAGGAAAGTAATAAAAACATCAGTACATTTCTTTGTACATTTTACCAACAAAATGCCGTTGCCTTCAACAAATGACAATTTTAAAACTTTTAAATGGATTCCAATTTTTGTTAATAAATAGTTAAGTCAAAAAATGATACTCGTTATATGTTGAAGGATTGTTAGTCATCGAAAAAGAAACATCTCTAGTTTTTCTGTTTTTGCTTGTTTGCTTTTTGCTTGTTTGAAAACAGAATGCAGATTTTTACTTACCCACCCCGACCCCTCCAAGAAGTTCTAACTACTTGAGCCCCCACCCACCCACCCCTTCAACGCCTTAAGGACGTTCGAGTGAAAATTCTCCTGTCCATAGATTTTTTTCCAAATTTTTACTGCAGTCAGATATGAGTTACTTGTGCCAGAAATTCAAAACAAATTTGGGGTCACAGACTTTGTTCAGAGATAACGCGTGTGGAAAACTACCCTGATTTTGAAAAATTGGCGCACGTAATTCAGCATGCTCTACAGGGGTTTATAGTAGGTGAGTCGACGGAGGCAAACGATCTTAGTCATATTTTGTAGAAGTGGGTCTGTTGAGCAAATAATTCCAAACGTTACCTACTTTTTCACAAAACTTAACCCTTCAAGAGGCATTTCAAACCGTCGCACAGATAAACGAAGAGCTAAAAAGAAGGGAATTTGATAGTGCATTTTACAAAACATTCAAACTTCTAGTCGATAGATTTTCTTCATTTTTCGCTAAACGTAGAAAATCGGTAGAGAAAGGTGATGCCTACAAAGTCGTTGGTACACACGAACACTGCAAGTCTTTGAAATTTTGGACGTTTTCCCTTTCATTCGGCAATTCCTCAATACAATCACTGAGACGGGATTTCCTATTTGTTACTCAAATGTAGCCAAGTGATGTGCATAATGTATTTATGTAGATTCCTGGGGACTTTTTTGTCGCTGTTGTTGTTGCTGGTGTTGTTCAATTCATTCGCTTTGGTGAAATACTTATTGGTGAACTTCTTTAAAGGTTATTGTGTCGAGTATAATTGGTATTTTGTGGGGGCTCCTTTCTAACACCCGCTGCAACATTTCGCGATAAAATGTTTAAGCAAGCAACCGGAACGATGATCCTTCTGGTATACGTTGGATGAATAGTGATCTAATCGGCTTTACATATAAAATGAAGAATACAAAAGCAAAAACCGATACAACGTAGAATGATTTTTTGAAGGTGTACTATATTTCGCGCAACTTTGCCAAGCGGCCTGGCCTGGGTGGAGGCAACTCCCAATAATGGCCAATACGGGGAAGCTCCGCCCGAAAGGGGTATATACCCTTTTCAGGCTCCAGGTATATAAAAGGCTAGAGAAATCTGTCATGTGGTTATTTTAAAGGGCCTTTAATTAAAAGTATTTCAAACAGAAGCACCTTTTGGCTGTATCGTTTCATTTGTTAGGCACTACATGAAAGTAACAAGAAGACTTTCTTGTTTGGCAATCTATTCATAATACGGGCAAGTTATGAAAGTGCATGTGAGGGGTGTCTTTTATGTAAAAATGGTATACGAAAGAGTAAGAAGCTGGACCTCGGAGCCTCTCCGGCCGTATAGCTGTAGCCCCATCCCCCCATTCCCCATCACGCCCCCCCCCCCCCCCCCTCTCCGGGCCAAGCGGCAACATACTTCAAAACGCATCTGTTCAACATTCTTGCACTCCGGGTAGGAAAGACGAAAGACCAAACAGATCTTTACATTTTGTTTAAAGAGAGGATAGCCACACAGCTGTACGGAATGGCTGTCACATTTAGCAGCTGAAAATTTTAGATGCGCGCAATCTTGCAGCAATAGAAAACGATGCTAGTTTGCAAATATATACATGACAATTTCAGCTTCAGATGCGAGGTGTAAGTGTGCCTCGGCATGGTTACTTCCTCTAATTAAGCTAACTCAGATCTATGATATTCCACAAGCTTTAACTTGTTTCCAAAATATTTCTGTCACAAACTCGTACAACTCCATGTCTGCTCTGTTCGCTTCTTTTATCTTCTTAATCATTTCTTCGCTCACAGAGCTGGAGTTCAATTTTTTCTTCCCCTCGTTTAGTTTCATATGTGCAGGTTCTTCAGGGACCACTGGTAAAAAGTATGGAAGGCGTCGCTGGATAATCTTTAAAGAAAGGTGAAAATGCTCAAGCAAACCAACAGTTGCATAGTGCTTCAAAATATTTTCCTTTGCTCTTTCAAGTGCTTTCTCGGCATCTTTCTTGCAAAAGTCCTCGGTCCCACAGAAGAATCGCGTCATCATGTTATGTTTACATCCCTGACCTTGCTTCTCAAAGCATTGCTCGATTGTTTCGTAAAACTCTCCGCTGTCAATCATCTGCTTCACTCTCTTTTTTGGTCTGTTTGTGGTACGCATGTAAGCGTAATGAGAAATATATCTGTCAACTGGGTGTCTGATTTGATTAATATATGTGTGCGTTCGCTGAATTTTCAAGTTGTTTCTGAAGTAAAAGTGTGCGTTAAAAAATATCGGGCGATCTGCTTGTTTGACTCTGCGTTCGATAATCATTGGAAACGGCTTGGATTGGCCACGGTCATAGAAATCTTCTGTGTTTTCTACAACAAAAAGAAAAACCCACAGCAAGTTAGGATAGCAAAGGTTTGCTTGGATAGTAAATATTAGGGAATCTAAATAAGCTGCATGACCACGACTACGATTAAAAAGCGAACCTATATTTCATTTAGTTTGTTTCTCTTTCTCAAAAGTATCTCGAAACTGAGTTTGGAACGCAACGTTAAATTCTAAGTAGAAATTTATAAACTTGGCCGTTGTGGTACAAGCTCTCCAGACAATGTAGAATTTGGCCATTTTAAGTTGTTGTTTTGCAGAAGTCGACAAAGAAATGTACCAAGAATTCAAGCAAACTGCTACAATTCCAAAACGGCAGCCGTGATCTTTATTAAAACAACGTTTAAGAAAGCCACAACCTCTACAGCAACGGGAACGTCGCTAAACAAAATTTAACGAGAATAGTTGTCACGAGGGTTATAATTCTTGAAATATTTCTTTGTCGTCCTCTGCAAAACTTAGACAAAAACGTGAAATGTCCAAATTCTGTGTTGTGTGGAGAACGTGAACCACGACTGATAATTTCTATTTCGAATTAGTATAAATCTACTAGCGTTCTATCGCGAATGGCGTTCTCTAATTGGTTACGCTAGGCGCTACATATTCTGTTGTAGAAAGTGAGTAGCCGGTAACAGTGTGTGGTTATTGATAAAATAGCGGCCACTTCTTCGCGTTTTCGAAGTGTCTGTGGAAAGGATTTAGATAGTAAAAGTTTTGAACGACTAAGTGTGTTCCACATTCAGTCTCGGGATGACAGTGATAGACAAAGTAAAGGAGTAACCATAGCCTACGGAGGGAAATGGTTCAAAAGCCCGGTAAACATCAAAGAAGTAAACAAACAGGCTAAGATTTATGTTGGAAGGTTCTTTACCTTGCACAACCTTTGTTTATGCTCATAGAGAATACACATAAGAATATATATGAATTACATAATTGAAATGCTTCCATTGGTGAGTTGCATTAGCACACAGAACCGCCTTTTTGTGCAGGGTCAACTCCCAAAATAGCCGACAAAAACATAAAACAAAGAGCTTTCCCAGGTTTCATAACTATCACCCTCTATTAACTATGAAGTAACGCGAAATTCGTAGTTAGAATATATACATTTTTCAATCGACTTGGTTGCTTTATTAAATTCCCTAAAGAAATCTCCCTGGTACTTACCTCTGGTGTAGATATAGTTCATCCTAGCTGCTACAAAACTGAATAATGCTCCCGTTGTTTCGCTGCCTGTCTTGAAAATTCTGTTGTATAGAACCACATCGGGTGTTATGGGTTGGCACGAAGCTGTCTCCAGAAACTGCAACAAGCGGTTTTGACTAGTTGTCTTTACAGTCTGCCTGGGCTCATTACCAGGCAATGTAATCTGGTTGATGTCGCTTAAGTGGCTTTGGTTGTGGGTATAAAGGGCCAAGGCTTTCCATTTGGGCAAACTTTTTGATTGAGGCTTGGTTGCACTTGCTAAGGAAGAGTAGAATTTTCCCTGCCACAGTCTGAAATCACTTTCCGTGACATCCGGCTTACGCTTAAAAAGCGAAGAATTTGGAAACGATTCGTTTATCTGTTGACCATAAGTGAATAATCTTCTTCCGGGAGTTTGCCCCTGAACGAAAATCCACAGGCAAAAGAACAATGCATTTAAACTAAAGATGCAAAGAAAGATTGCTTTACGATTCTTCTTAAAGCGTGCGAGAGCACCCATAAGTTAGCGAGGTTTTTACAGCAATTTCACTCGGAACCTGAAGAAAGAAGAAATTTTGGGAGCATGAATTGTGAACAAACAGCTCCAATATGCAACATAACATGAGGAAAACAGTCGAATTCTGATGATAGGGTTTAGCGTAGTCTCTGTAAGTTGATAAATTTGATTTATTAGTTACTGTAATTGGACCGAGTGGAGTACAATTCAGGGAGTAATCGCGTGAGTAATTTCAAAATTGGACGAGCGCGAAGCGCGAGCTCAGTTTGAAATTACGAGCACGATTACTCCCTGAATCGTACGACACGAGATCCATTTAATAATAAATCGTATCTATAACAAATTTCCCAATTAAAAATGTCTTTTTAGAAATTCTTTTGAGCGAAAACATCTGTAGCACTTTTCATAAGTTTTGACAATTGTAGGAAACATTGCCGAGGAAGCCATAAAAGCGAGAACCAACGACGATCGAGAATTTTGTTATTAAGATACGATTAAATGATTAATTTGACTGTGCAACTTGAAAATAACTTGAAAATAATGCATGACTGATTTCATAAGAAGTACTTAACATTTTAACAAGTACTTAACATCTTATGAAGAGAAAAGCTGTCTAATTATGAAAACTTATTTTAGCAGAGTGCATTAACGTGACTATGATTTCAAGTTTTAGAGAGATTGTGATATTAAAATCAAAACTTAATGAAAAACTCCCTCGAAGGGCGTTATTTTGTTATGTTCTTTAGTAGATCATTGTGATATACCGGCTTTTACTGAATAACAACTGCCAAAAACATTGTTTAGTGGCTTCTTTTGCGCCTAACAACTGAGTAAGACTAATTTGCGAATGTTAATATACAAGTAAAATTAGCTCACTGACCCATCTAAATAACGTGATAAAACTGAAAACAACAGATGCGTTTGGTTCAGTTTTCTACCGACGTAAAAATATCATTTGCATGATCTCTACTTAATTAAAAGGCTCTGTTTACGGTTATGTCCTGTTGTACCGGTACACTGAGGAAATAACCATTGTACTCCTTTCTTTACGAATCTTTGTTTACAACTGTTGAACATTGTTGGGTCTTTTGTATCGGTTTTTGTGAACCGGTACACGAGGACAGAACCCTGTTTACAAATCGCCTTAATTCATCGACGTGTTTTATCGCCACGTTTTTCCGGATTTTCTTAGTGCTAGTCAGTCTCCTTGGCATCAGTTCTATGTTTGGTTCCTGTGAATCGTTTGCCTGTGTAGACCTGTGTAATTTATAACTAGTGTTGGTCATGGAAGAAAAACGTTTCGCTTAATTTACTCGCACAACATACTTTATAACGATATACTTTATATTGGGGTGCTGAGAATAAAGAAACCCGTTAATTATATTACCTCGCCTGCACTAAACAGGCGAGTGGTTTCGATTATAAAATTAGAATAAATTATTCTGTATGTTATGCGAAATGTGAACGTTTGGAGAAAGCAAAAAGCTATTAAACAGCAAATAGCTGACACGAATGGTCGAACAGCGGCAAAGTTACAAAGATTATAACCAAGATCAAGTCAGTGCTGTGTTTTAGGGTAAACGAAGAGCCGCTTAGCGTATTAAACCGACGTTACTATTCGTTACTATTCGACACAATTCGCTGCTCCGTTCGGCCCGAAACACTCCTCAAGGTCGATGTCGATGAAGGAAAGAAGCATTCTTGTTCAACTACGTTTAGAATTCGTATCGAGATGGCTGGGGTTTTCAGGGAGCAGCCTACAGACATTCATTATCTACTGTACATTTATCTGAATAATTGTTTTTCATTTTCCTGAAGTTTGGTGCGATACCAGTACAGAACTGTTTATTCTGGTTAAAGTTGTATGTAGAAACTTGAACGAAACAGCGTGACCTGTTCGTGGCTTAACAAAACCCTTAATCAAAAGGAACTCTAAAATTAACTACAACTGCATATTTTGCCTAGGAACCAGGATCGACTATCTGAAGCGAATATAAAATCGCGGAGGACATTGTTAATAATTCAAAGCGAACTCATTCTACAAACGTGCTCACCTGTTAAAGCCGGTTGTCTGTGATTACCAAAACTTCTGTTTTAAATTTGAAAGCCATTTGAGTGTTTTTACCTCATCACCAGTGTGCGGGGTGTTAGAAGATTCTAAAACCACTAACGCCTCGATGTTTCGTGGCGGCCATATTAGTATTTTTACCAAACAAGTGGAAAGTTTTGCATAAGAAAAGACTTACTTCTGATTCTGTGTGGGTGGTCGGTTCTGAGTTATGTAACATTATCACTGAGCCTGCCGTACGATGATCAGAGGGCAAACCATATCTAGACGCTATGTAGCATGGCCAGGGTTACCACAGGTCAGGGGAAAAAAATATTGGGAAAAGTCAGGGAAATTTATTTTGAGTCAGGAAAAACTGACATTTTGAAGAAAAGTCAGAGAAAATTGAAATAATTTAAACGCGGCTGATTTAATACATTGAAGGCTGAAAGAAACATTTGGGGTCACTGTGATCTCAACGATATTTTTCCTCCTTTTTTACGTACGCTCTGTTTATTTCAGAAACGTATTCAAGCCCGTATCACTCGTCAGTGAAAATTAACTTTTTCAATTTGTTTGAAACTTTCAGATTATGCTGTTCGTACTTCAAGTTCTAACCCAATCAAAACGCCCCCACCCACACGTGCGATTCAAAACTCTCAGATCGACAATTGCATTGTTATTTTCAGTTATTCAATGCTAGTCAGACTTTAAAAAAGTTACAAACTTTGCGACAAGCAACATTAAACGTCACGCAACATTTCAACACAACTAATCGCAACACTGTCTCGCATAACATGTTACGCACGTTTGACCACTCTGTTACAAAGCCAACACGAGCGCTAGTTGGGTTGTTGGATCAGTGCGATACTGCGGGTGTCGTGAAAACTTAAAGAGGTTGTCGACGACGTATTGTGGTCGATTTGATCGACTGCCTCTGGAGAGAAAACGCCCGTTTTCAGGTTAGGAGGGCATACCATGCCCTTTTTGCTAAGCGTTCACAACTGCATCTGCCACTCCCACCAGATCTGATATATGACAAGCATAGCTCTGTTGCTCTTGGCCATCAACATGCCAAGAGCATGCAGTCTGTCAACAATTTCTTTCTCAAGTATATTTGATGCAGCATGCAGCCTATACATACACATACTGGTAAACGGGTCTCTTGCCTTTTGACATGCCGAGCGCATTCTTTGGATTTACGGGCGGGCTTTATGACTGGAATTTAGGGTTTGTCCCGCAAGGATCATGGTTACCGATGCCAGCAAAGCCTGGGGTAATGATTCCTTTTGGCAGATCTGAGGAAAAGGTCCGGTTGCTATGAATGGTCTATTGAGCATTTCTTAACGTACTTTGCTAGCTCTGCGTTCTAAACTCGTCACATTGCCATCGTTTTCAGCAGAGGAAGCGTAAAAACAGTAGTCATCCTCCGTCGTCGTCAAACACTTGCAATGCCTCTTAGCTGCCTCTTTAATTAGGGTGTCAGCGGCCAATAACACGCGTAGCTAGAGTGTATCTCTTGCTTCTCTGCCACCACGCCTTTTGCAAAACTCCTTTCTCGAATCCGAGAGCTTGAAAAAGGTAGTGTGTGGCTGTCGCGTTCTAGAATTTTGATTGTGGAATTCAACTTAACTATAGTAATAGATTGGCAGTTACGTTTTTCCTTTTTTGATGACTTTTCCATTATTATGTTTTTGCGCGCGGTTGACCGGCGCTGTTAGACAACTCAGGTAATATCTGGCTCCAAAGGCAGTCATCATGTTAGCTTAGGTACTGACTCAAATTGCATGACTCGTGAACAACAGATCGAACGCATGATCGGAGTCGACAAGCGTTGTATATGCCTCGTTGACGTTTGCTGCTTTTTTGGCCCAGACAGTTTCCTTTTAAATACGTGATCCAGTTTGGTTCTGTTTGGTTCTATCGAATTCGACAAGATTTATGCCAAGTGACACAATGACTTTCAAATGTGCGAGCAATTCCATTCTCAGTAAATGGTTTGAACCCAGGAGTATCAGTAGTTCGTATAGTGTGATCGTCCGGGTGAGTGTAGTTCTGAAAAGAACTGTTGTTGGTGACTGACGTTTCGACAACCTGAGCGGAAGTCATCTTCAGAGTCAAGTGAATAGTGTTTGTCAGTCGATGATCTTATAAGTCTGGTCCGTTTGTCGGTTTCGTTTCTGTCGTGGATAAGTCGTTTGTAAGGCGCTGGTAGTTGTTGACATCTGTTAAGAGGCGTTTGTTCTAGGTTAGTGTACCAGCTTTCCAGAGTCAGTCGTTGAAAATAGTTTGTACTGTAGGTTAAGCGACACGACACGACAGAAACGAAACCGACAAACGGACTTCTAACAGACCGACTTAACAATACACGGACCAAAACCGACCTACTTGACTAACAATAGACGGATCGAAACCCACCAATGACTGATGACAAACTTTACACGAGTCTTTCAGCCAATACCATCATGACTATACTGACCAATCACGTTCAACGGACCAGACTTATAAGATCATCGACTGACAAACACTATTCACTTGACTCTGAAGATGACTTCCGCTCAGGTTGTCGAAACGTCAGTCACCAACAACAGTTCTTTTCAGAACTACACTCACCCGGACGATCACACTATACGAACAATTCCATTCTCTTATCCAAATTTTCCCAAATCAACCTATTTCTTCCCTCATATGTTGAAGCTCGCCATTTTCTCTTTCTAGCAACGGTTTGTGCTGTACGTATTTGCATCCAATTGCATAGAAAAACAATTAGAATAGGACGCCGCTTCTACCATCCGAACCAGAGAAAGAGCAGCAATCTGCTGAATCCGGATTGGTCAATTCAAATTTCAGGCCCGCCAGCCGTAGGCAAGGTTAATAATGTATAAACGTAAGGTAAAAAGGTGAATTAATTCGCGAAAAATTGACAAGAACATGAGCTTTGCGGGGGGTCTAATGAGTGAGCACTCTAATCATCGCTATCTAGCTGGAATTTGAACGTTAAGCTTGACACTATATCAGGAATTGATCAGTAAGGGAATGCACAATTTCCCACAAAGTTTGGTGCTTGTTTCAAAAATCGCACAATTTTATGAAAGCAGCCGGTCTGTACGGGTCCGCAAATGATCCCAGGACCGCAAATGATCCCGGACCGCAAATGATCCCCAAATTGGACCGTAAATGATCCCGGACCGGCAATGATCCCCATTTTGGACCGCAAATGATCCCGATCAAAAAATGAGGAATGGCATGGATGGTGGGATGGTGTGGATAGAGAATTGGCGTACGTGAATACCGATGTTTTTATTTAAGCCATCTTATAATTATACTGGCTTACAACTTGATTTTTTTTTTTTTTAATACTTTCGACTAAACTTTGTTGCTAACTACGATGTTATGAATATCACCACTCAATCATCAAAACACGACTTGGCTTACATTTCTTTGCAATTCTCAGTAAAATTATGATCAGTGCAACATACGCTACATGTCCTCCTTTGTTACACATTGATATTTCGGTGTTATAGTTAAATCACATTTTATCAGCCATTAACGCCACTCGTCCAAAGTTTTAAACTAAAATCTAACCATGAAGCAACTATTACAGCAGACGCTGTCACCTGAGTAGACCCACAAGCCTACAACGCTTCATCACTCTGTAAAACACCTAGTGTGTAGCACTGGAAATTTGAACAAATTTATTTTATCATTTTTCCTTGGTCGTATTTTGGCTTTAATTCCTCGGAAATGACTACTTGAGTATTCTAAGAAGCCAAAATTCCAAGCTATAGTTATGAAGTTCAGCTTCATGACCACGCAAGACCAAGGCTTGCGCTTCGTTTTGACAATTAGCTGTTTGATAGATGTTTGATACTACCGCCACCGGGATTTCGAGAATGTTTACAAGTATGTGTTCTTCTAAGACTTCTAATTCAATAGATCGTCTTCACGTGACGTGTTTTTATCTTCATCAGGCATAAGGGGCGGTATATTTATATCTGTTTACAATTAGCGTGCTTCGTTTGGAAACCAGAGCATTTTGAATTTCAGAGTTATGGAGCTTGCGTGACACAAGGCTACGATCGAGTTTGTCGAAAAATATATACTTATCTCATGATTTTGAGCCTTTTTAGAAGTTAGAGCATTAGAAAAAGTGCTTATGTAAATGCTTGTTTGTTTTGTACTGATAGTCAGTCGCCTAGAAAGCCAAAGTAAGTTCCAGATGTTTACACTATATTCCGGCCGCCATATTGGTGTACCACTGATGTACACCAACATGGCGTTTTCTTACTGGACTCTGTAAATTTCTGGGAAACATTTACGACGAATATCTGACGTTTGGGGAAACGCACAGGCCTAAAACTTGGAGAAGTGTCTTATTTAGTTATCTTCTATAGCGTACATCATAACTTCTTAGCTTTTTCCATTGGTTGGTTTTCGATTTATTATTTCTGTTATTGCGTGACAGTGAAAACGATCTGTACCCTTCAAAGAACAAAACAATAATTGTGGAAAGTTTTTTTGCAAAATGATCAAATATGTTTTTTAGTTCATTATTTTTGTACATGTTCTCACCTTCCTCTGATATAAATCCATGCCATTCCTTATTTTTTGATCGGGATCATTTGCGGTCCAATATGGGGATCATTTCCGGTCCGGGATCATTTGCGGTTCAATTTGGGAATCATTTGCGGTCCGGGATCATTTGCGGTCCTGGGATCATTTGCGGACCCGTACAGGTCACAAAGTTGCAGTCAAAGGAACATATGAACGAGGTTCGGTTGAAATTAGTTACTCGTCAAGTTTCCGATATATTTATATTTCTTTTTATCATTTTCTTCTTAATTAACCATGCAACAGACTGACTCTCTTTTACGAGCGTAAGGGCGATGGGAAACAAAGCATTCAGTGGGGATTGCTTTGGCAACTAATTTTTTAAGAAAATAATACGGCTGTTTTAATTTATCTGTTGGGTGTTATTTCTCTCGTTCCAAGGAAAAAGAAAGCCGCTGAGGAAAAAGCACAGAGCCTGAAAAACTCCATGGTTCAGTCCTACCACAGAGTGTCCTCTTCCGTGTCAGCGGTATTGGGAGCGTATGGTAGTGGCGTAATACAACCAGGTCGCGCCCCTGTAAAGGGACCTGGGACGGCTGGACGGAGAGGGACTGGAAAAGGTACCATAAAAAGAACAGCAAGTGGCGTAGGAAATATGGCCGGTAAAGGTGCAGGAAGGGGGACCGGAAAAGGACCAGTGAGGGGCCTTGGTCGAGTTAATTCCTCGGGGGTCAACACGCCACTTATTAACCCAAAAGGAACGCCAAATAAACGAAAAAAGCAGAAACAGACGAAAGCTGGAAATACAGGAGCGGTAAGCCGAAGCAATTAAATAAATAGACTTTCATGCATTAGGTTGAAATTTTATTCCTTATTTTTCCAGTTCGGACAATATGATACTGGTTCACACGCGCGGACCTCGCGTGCACGACGCGCACAGTCTTCTGCTATCGTCTGCCACAGCTCTACAGAGATCCGTATAGCTTCTGATTGGCTATTTTTTCCCCTTAAAAATCTAGGTATCAACCAATCAGAGGCACGTATCTCTGTATAGCTTCGTTATCAGAATGGAATTTCGCGCGTATCTTGAGCGATGTCAGAATCGTCAACCCCACCAAAAAAGGCTAAGGAGGTGAAATTTCACTTCCGGTTACTTGCGTACGTCAGCCCGAGCGCCGAAAACAAAAACAACTCAATAACTTGCAAATTCGCTTACATTTAAGGTGTTTTTGTTTGTGTTTCACAAAATGCAAAGTAAAAAAAGTACAAGCAAAGGCAAAATAAGAGAAAGACAGAAAAACAAGAGTAATAGAAAAAGAAAAACTAACTCCCTGTGACTTTGTTTGATCTTACGGAAGTGCGTTAGTAATGTAAATTGCGCACGCGCTGATAGGATTACTTCCAATATATATCGGGCTCACTTCCAGTTTCTTTAAATGCTAAAGGAAACGCGGTTTACAGTAAATTCAGCCTTTTCGGACGAATTTCGATTAAAGCCAACGTTGGGAACATAGCTATACATTCCATTTTCGAAATCGGGCTTTTTCCAGAAAATTACGAATTTTTCAATATTTTAAAATTCTCTCAAACTCGGACCTTTTAAAAATGAAACAAATTTATGCATATATTAAATCAATGAAAAAAATCCCGATAGAGTAATTTGCCTGGGATCCTTTACATTTTTTCAGTATTAGTCACATGACCATGGGCGTGACCTGATAACATCATCACTAGTGTTACTGATCATGTAAAAGTTAAAACACATGAAGTAGCTCTGAACTAACTAAAAATGATGAGGTTATATGAGAATAAATTTTCCTTAGCAACGGCTCGAAAAGATCAGTTAATCAGTGGGCCCTTAAAGGAGAAGGTCACTCCAAAAAGCCTACTTTTTTTTGTCTTCGCCTATAGCAAGTAAACATTCAGGTTTTCCACTCACCGAAGTTTCAGCCTCTGAAGTGCCTACTATCCTGAAGAAATTCGTCTCGAAAGAAGCGACTTTGGAGGCCGCCATTTTGAAACTGTCTTGGCAGCCAGGTCGTGTTTATGTGACGTCATTCCGTCCGACTCGAAATTGATGGGAAGGAGAAAAACTTGCAACTGACTTGGCATCCGTCTCAAGGTCAGCAAAATCTTTTTTTTCCAAGCGATTATCCACTTCGCTATCTTCAATACTATCATTACGGAGTTTGGAGCATGTTTGGCTCAAAATAATTCACCCCAAGAGCAGCCATAATCCAAAGTGGTAGTTAAAAGGCTCTTCGGAAGCCATTTGGACAAAATCTCTCGAACGGAATGACGTCATGAAAACGCAGCCTGGCTGCTGAGTACTGTTCAAAATGGCGGCAGCAATGTTCGAATTTTGGGCTTCTTTGGAGACAAACTTCATGAGGAGAACCTGCACTTCAGAGGCTGAAACTTCGGTGAGTGGCCAAACTTAGTGCAAGGTTTTTATTAGCGTTGACAAAAAATATACATTTCTGGACTGACCTCCTTTAACAATCAACGTGTTTATTTTCTTCGCAGCTCTTGCCGGCACAAACAAGCACGTTACCGAGCCTGTGTAAGTTCTTCAATAAACCACAGAAACAGCAAGGGGTTAGCTTGCCAAGTAAAAATTTTCGCAAACATATAATGTGTCGTTCATGGGAAGGCGAAATCGTGCAACTAAATGCCCTGGATGACATAGAGGAAGAAGATGAAGAAGACCATTGAACAACAAAATAATCAGCTAAAAAATGAGGAATTAAATCTTTTTAGGTAAAATCTAATTTCCCTTATTTTGCTTTGAGTCAGTTTTGATCCAAGCGTAAATGAAACTTGAAAGACGTAAGATTTTTGATTAACCATTCTATTTTGTTATGAGTGGAACAAATTAAGGAAAGTAATAAAAACATCAGTACATTTCTTTGTACATTTTACCAACAAAATGCCGTTGCCTTCAACAAATGACAATTTTAAAACTTTTAAATGGATTCCAATTTTTGTTAATAAATAGTTAAGTCAAAAAATGATACTCGTTATATGTTGAGGGATTGTTAGTCATCGAAAAAGAAACATCTCTAGTTTTTCTGTTTTTGTTTGTTTGCTTTTTGCTTGTTTGAAAACAGAATGCAGATTTTTACTTACCCACCCCGACCCCTCCAAGAAGTTCTAACTACTTGAGCCCCCACACACCCACCCCTTCAATGCCTTAAGGACGTTCGAGCGAAAATTTTCCAGTCCATAAATTTTTTTCCAAATTTTTACTGCAGTCAGATATGAGTTACTTGTGCAAGAAACTCAAAAACAATTGGGGGTCACCGACTTCGTTTCAGAGATAACGCGTGTGGAAAACTACCCTGATTTTGAAAAATTGGCGCACGTAATTCAGTATGCTCTACAGGGGATTATAGTAGGTGAGTCGACGGAGGCAAACGATCTTAGTCATATTTTGTAGAAGTGGGTCTGTTGAGCAAATAATTCCAAACGTTACCTACGTTTTCACAAAACTTAACCCTTCAAGAGGCATTTGAAACCGTCGCACAGATAAACGAAGAGCTAAAGAGAAGGGAATTTGATAGTGCATTTTACAAAACATTCAAACTTCTAGTCGATAGATTTTCTTCATTTTTCGCTAAACGTAGAAAATCGGTAGAGAAAGGTGATGCCTACAAAGTCGTTGGTACACACGAACACTGCAAGTCTTTGAAATTTTGGACGTTTTCCCTTTCATTCGGCAATTCCTCAATACAATCACTGAGACGGGATTTGCTATTTGTTACTCAAATGTAGCCAAGTGATGTGCATAGTGTATTTATGTAGATTCCTGGGGACTTTTTTGTCGTTGGTGTTGTTGCTGGTGTTGTTCAATTCATTCGCTTTGGTGAAATACTTATTGGTGAGTTTCTTTAAAGGTTTTTGTGTCAAGTATGATTGTTATTTTGTGGGGGCGCCTTTCTAACACCCGCTGCAACATTTCGCGCAACTTTGCCAAGCGGCCTGGCCTGGGTGGAGGCAACTCCCAATAATGGCCAATACGGGGAAGCTCCGCCCGAAAGGGGTATATACCCTTTTCAGGCTCCAGGTATATAAAAGGCTAGGGAAATCTGTCATGTGGTTATTTTAAAGGGCCTTTAATTAAAAGTATTTCAAACAGAAGCACCTTTTGGCTGTATCGTTTCATTTGTTAGGCACTACATGAAAGTAACAAGAAGACTTTCTTGTTTGGCAATTTATTCATAATACGGGCAAGTTATGAAAGTGCATGTGAGGGGTGTCTTTTATGTAAAAATGGTATACGAAAGGGTAAGAAGCTGGACCTCGGAGCCTCTCCGGTCGTATAGCTGTAGCCCCATCCCCCCATTCCCCATCACCCCCCCCCCCTCCCCGGGCCAAGCGGCAACATACTTCAAAACGCATCTGTTCAACATTCTTGCACTCTGGGTAGGAAAGACGAAAGACCAAACAGATCTTTACATTTTGTTTAAAGAGAGGATAGCCACACAGCTGTACGGAATGGCTGTCACATTTAGCAGCTGAAAATTTTAGATGCGCGCAATCTTGCAGCAATAGAAAACGATGCTAGTTTACAAATATATACATGACAATTTCAGCTTCAGATGCGAGGTGTAAGTGTGCCTCGGCATGGTTACTTCCTCTAATTAAGCTAACTCAGATCTATGATATTCCACAAGCTTTAACTTGTTTCCAAAATATTTCTGTCACAAACTCGTACAACTCCATGTCTGCTCTGTTCGCTTCTTTTATCTTCTTAATCATTTCTTCGCTCACAGAGCTGGAGTTCAATTTTTTCTTCCCCTCGTTTAGTTTCATATGTGCAGGTTCTTCAGGGACCACTGGTAAAAAGTATGGAAGGCGTCGCTGGATAATCTTTAAAGAAAGGTGAAAATGCTCCAGTAAACCAACAGTTGCATAGTGTTTCAAAATATTTTCCTTTGCTCTTTCAAGTGCTTTCTCGGCATCTTTCTTGCAAAAGTCCTCGGTCCCACAGAAGAATCGCGTCATCATGTTATGTTTACATCCCTGACCTTGCTTCTCAAAGCATTGCTCGATTGTTTCGTAAAACTCTCCGCTGTCAATCATCTGCTTCACTCTCTTTTTTGGTCTGTTTATGGTACGCATGTAAGCGTAATGAGAAATATATCTGTCAACTGGGTGTCTGATTTGATTAATATATGTGTGCGTTCGCTGAATTTTCAAGTTGTTTCTGAAGTAAAAGTGTGCGTTAAAAAATATCGGGCGATCTGCTTGTTTGACTCTGCGTTCGATAATCATTGGAAACGGCTTGGATTGGCCACGGTCATAGAAATCTTCTGTGTTTTCTACAACAAAAAGAAAAACCCACAGCAAGTTAGGATGGCAAAGGTTTGCTTGGATAGTAAATATTAGGGAATCTAAATAAGCTGCATGACCACGACTACGATTAAAAAGCGAACCTATATTTCATTTAGTTTGTTTCTCTTTCTCAAAAGTATCTCGAAACTGAGTTTGGAACGCAACGTTAAATTCTAAGTAGAAATTTATAAACTTGGCCGTTGTGGTACAAGCTCTCCAGACAATGTAGAATTTGGCCATTTTAAGTTGTTGTTTTGCAGAAGTCGACAAAGAAATGTACCAAGAATTCAAGTAAACTGCAGCCGTGATCTTTATTAAAACAACGTTTAAGAAAGCCACAACCTCTACAGCAACGGGAACGTCGCTAAACAAAATTTAACGAGAATAGTTGTCACGAGGGTTATAATTCTTGAAATATTTCTTTGTCGTCCTCTGCAAAACTTAGACAAAAACGTGAAATGTCCAAATTCTGTGTTGTGTGGAGAACGTGAACCACGACTGATAATTTCTATTTCGAATTAGTATAAATCTACTAGCGTTCTATCGCGAATGGCGTTCTCTAATTGGTTACGCTAGGCACTACATATTCTGTTGTAGAAAGTGAGTAGCCGGTAACAGTGTGTGGTTATTGATAAAATAGCGGCCACTTCTTCGCGTTTTCGAAGTGTCTGTGGAAAGGATTTAGATAGTAAAAGTTTTGACCGACTAAGTGTGTTCCACATTCAGTCTCGGGATGACAGTGATAGACAAAGTAAAGGAGTAACCATAGCCTACGGAGGGAAATGGTTCAAAAGCCCGGTAAACATCAAAGAAGTAAACAAACAGGCTAAGATTTATGTTGGAAGGTTCTTTACCTTGCACAACCTTTGTTTATGCTCATAGAGAATACACATAAGAATATATATGAATTACATAATTGAAATGCTTCCATTGGTGAGTTGCATTAGCACACAGAACCGCCTTTTTGTGCAGGGTCAACTCCCAAAATAGCCGACAAAAACATAAAACAAAGAGCTTTCCCAGGTTTCATAACTATCACCCTCTATTAACTATGAAGTAACGCGAAATTCGTAGTTAGAATATATACATTTTTCAATCGACTTGGTTGCTTTATTAAATTCCCTAAAGAAATCTCCCTGGTACTTACCTCTGGTGTAGATATAGTTCATCATAGCTGCTACAAAACTGAATAATGCTCCCGTTGTTTCGCTGCCTGTCTTGAAAATTCTGTTGTATAGAACCACATCGGGTGTTATGGGTTGGCACGAAGCTGTCTCCAGAAACTGCAACAAGCGGTTTTGACTGGTTGTCTTTACAGTCTGCCTGGGCTCATTACCAGGCAATGTAATCTGGTTGATGTCGCTTAAGTGGCTTTGGTTGTGGGTATAAAGGGCCAAGGCTTTCCATTTGGGCAAACTTTTTGATTGAGGCTTGGTTGCCCTTGCTAAGGAAGAGTAGAATTTTCCCTGCCACAGTCTGAAATCACTTTCCGTGACATCCGGCTTACGCTTAAAAAGCGAAGAATTTGGAAACGATTCGTTTATCTGTTGACCATAAGTGAATAATCTTCTTCCGGGAGTTTGCCCCTGAACGAAAATCCACAGGCAAAAGAACAATGCATTTAAACTAAAGATGCAAAGAAAGATTGCTTTACGATTCTTCTTAAAGCGTGCGAGAGCACCCATAAGTTAGCGAGGTTTTTACAGCAATTTCACTCGGAACCTGAAGAAAGAAGAAATTTTGGGAGCATGAATTGTGAACAAACAGCTCAAATATGCAACATAACATGAGGAAAACAGTCGAATTCTGATGATAGGGTTTAGCGTAGTCTCTGTAAGTTGATAAATTTGATTTATTAGTTACTGTAATTGGACCGAGTGGAGTACAATTCAGGGAGTAATCGCGTGAGTAACTTCAAAATTGGACGGGCGCGAAGCGCGAGCTCAGTTTGAAATTACGAGCACGATTACTCCCTGAATCGTACGACACCAGATCCATTTAATAATAAATCGTATCTATAACAAATTTCCCAATTAAAAATGTCTTTTTAGAAATTCTTTTGAGCGAAAACATCTGTAGCACTTTTCATAAGTTTTGACAATTGTAGGAAACATTGCCGAGGAAGCCATAAAAGCGAGAACCAAAGACGATCGAGAATTTTGTTATTAAGATACGATTAAATGATTAATTTGACTGTGCAACTTGAAAATAACTTGAAAATAATGCATGACTGATTTCATAAGAAGTACTTAACATTTTAACAAGTACTTAACATCTTATGAAGAGAAAAGCTGTCTAATTATGAAAACTTATTTTAGCAGAGTGACTACGATTTCAAGTTTTAGAGAGATTGTGATATTAAAATCAAAACTTAATGAAAAACTCCCTCGAAGGGCGTTATTTTGTTATGTTCTTTAGTAGATCATTGTGATATACCGGCTTTTACTGAATAACAACTGCCAAAAACATTGTTTAGTGGCTTCTTTTGCGCCTAACAACTGAGTAAGACTAATTTGCGAATGTTAATATACAAGTAAAATTAGCTTACCGGCCTATAAACTCACTGACCCATCTAAATAACGTGATAAAACTGAAAACAACAGATGCGTTTGGTTCAGTTTTCTACCGACGTAAAAATATCATTTGCATGATCTCTACTTAATTAAAAGGCTCTGTTTACGGTTATGTCCTGTTGTACCGGTACACTGAGGAAATAACCATTGTACTCCTTTCTTTACGAATCTTTGTTTACAGCTGTTGAACATTGTTGGGTCTTTTGTATCGGTTTTTGTGAGCCGGTACACGAGGACAGAACCCTGTTTACAAATCGCCTTAATTCATCGACGTGTTTTATCGCCACGTTTTTCCGGATTTTCTTAGTGCTAGTCAGTCTCCTTGGCATCAGTTCTATGTTTGGTTCCTGTGAATCGTTTGCCTGTGTAGACCTGTGTAATTTATAACTAGTGTTGGTCATGGAAGAAAAACGTTTCGCTTAATTTACTCGCACAACATACTTTATAACGATATACTTTATATTGGGGTGCTGAGAATAAAGAAACCCGTTAATTATATTACCTCGCCTGCACTAAACAGGCGAGTGGTTTCGATTATAAAATTAGAATAAATTATTCTGTATGTTATGCGAAATGTGAACGTTTGGAGAAAGCAAAAAGCTATTAAACAGCAAATAGCTGACACGAATGGTCGAACAGCGGCAAAGTTACAAAGATTATAACCAAGATCAAGTCAGTGCTGTGTTTTAGGGTAAACGAAGAGCTGCTTAGCTTATTAAACCGACGTTACTATTCGTTACTATTCGACACAATTCGCTGCTCCGTTCGGCCCGAAACACTCCTCAAGGTCGATGTCGATGAAGGAAAGAAGCATTCTTGTTCAACTACGTTTAGAATTCGTATCGAGATGGCTGGGGTTTTCAGGGAGCAGCCTACAGACATTCATTATCTACTGTACATTTATCTGAATAATTGTTTTTCATTTTCCTGAAGTTTGGTGCGATACCAGTACAGAACTGTTTATTCTGGTTAAAGTTGTATGTAGAAACTTGAACGAAACAGCGTGACCTGTTCGTGGCTTAACAAAACCCTTAATCAAAAGGAACTCTAAAATTAACTACAACTGCATATTTTGCCTAGGAACCAGGATCGACTATCTGAAGCGAATATAAAATCGCGGAGGACATTGTTAATAATTCAAAGCGAACTCATTCTACAAACGTGCTCACCTGTTAAAGCCGGTTGTCTGTGATTACCAAAACTTCTGTTTTAAATTTGAAAGCCATTTGAGTGTTTTTACCTCATCACCAGTGTGCGGGGTGTTAGAAGATTCTAAAACCACTAACGCCTCGATGTTTCGTGGCGGCCATATTAGTATTTTTACCAAACAAGTGGAAAGTTTTGCATAAGAAAAGACTTAGTTCTGATTCTGTGTGGGTGGTCGGTTCTGAGTTATGTAACATTATTGTAAACATATCAGGTTTTGAGCATGTGCAGTAGGACGAGACAGAATATACACGTGTGCTTGTACTCGTTAGCTGGGATAAAAAGTTATCTTTCTGATCTTTGCCATAACATTACATGGTGTCAGAAGTGGGATCGTGAAGTAACCAAACATACCATTTAGCTCGATACACTGGAGAAGGTGGAAGAGTGAAGTAATTTCCGAACGACACGTGTACGATCGATTCAAGAAAACAACATGGCCGCCAGCGCCTCATTCATTGACAAGGGTCCAACCATGGACTGGAGCACGGATGAAAACCTATACTCACGCTTCAAAATGTGGAAACAACGCTGTGAACTGCTCTTTACGGGCCCGATGGCCAAAATTGACGAAGAAATTCAGTGTAAGCACCTGCTTTACTGGGCCGGTGAGCACGGCTTGGAGCTGTTCAACAGCTGGGGCCTCTCGGCAGACGAACAAAAGAAACTGGAAAACTACTGGAAGAAATTCGAAAACTACGTGAAACCTCACTCAAACGAGCTGATCGCCGCCTGGGAGCTACACAATCTTCGACAAGGTACACTATCGTTAGAAGAATTTATTGCAAAGCTTAGAATCCTTGTCAAAGAAGCCAACTATCCATCGGAACATCATGATCGATTCTTGAGAGACTTCCTTGTACTCGGCATGAATTCAGACCATGTCAGAAAGGAGTGTTTCAAAGAAGGAAATGCTCTGACATTTAGTAAAGCTAGAGAAATGGCAAAAGCAGACGAATCAGCAGACAAGCAGCTTCAGCTAATGAACCCAGTAGTGTCAGCAGTACACCCTGTTAGCTCAACCAGGAGAAACCAATTCCGAAGCGACCAGCTGAACCCAGTAGCCGGTGGATCAAGGCAAAACCCAAAAGGCAACAAGTCAGGAAAAACGCAGCTCTGCAGGAATTGTGGTTGGGGCCCTCACTCTCATGAACAGTGCCCAGCAAGAAATGCAACGTGTCATTACTGCCAAAAGGTGGGACACCTTGCCAAGGTATGCTTTTCAAAACTTAAAAAGAAGGATGTGCATGAGATAGAAGCTACTAGTAATAACAATGCCATACCTGAGTCAGAGCCTACCCAATCATTAGATGATTATGTGTTCCTGGGCCCAATTGAAGCAACACCCCTGGCCATGAGTGTAAACGTTGTATCCTGTAGAGAAAAGGCTCTGCTAGAAGTCTCCTTGGCACTGAAGCCAGAAGGAAAACAAATGAATGCACTCTGTAAGATAGACTCAGGTGCTGAAACAAACATTATACCCAAGTCCCTATACAAGCAACTAAGCCCTGAGACACTAAGCTTACAACAACCTACAGTGAAGTTAACTGCTTATGGTGGAGCCGAGATCCCAAATCTTGGATCTTGCCAAATATATGTGAAGGGTCCTAACAATTCCAACCCCAGAGTTATCCAAGCAGAAGTTGTTGACGTTGATGGCCCTGCCATAATTGGTAACATGTCTGCACAAGATCTGAACCTCCTAAAGCTCAACTGGCCAGTCACAGCCAGCACAAATGCAACCACCCAGAATGTTGTACAAAGTGAAAAGCCCATGTCCAATGCAAATACTGTCAAACTATTTGACATCAGAGGCAAACAACACCCCTTCCCACTAACAAAGGGCTATTTGTTGGAAGAATATCAGGATGTCTTTACAGGAATTGGCTGCTTTCCAGGACCCCCGTACCACATCGAAACTAACCCTGACATTCCCTCAGTACAGCATGCTCCAAGACACTGTCAGGTTCCAGTACAACTACAGAAAGCCTACATAGAAGAGCTAGACCAGTTAAAAGAATCTGGAATTCTCGTTGAGGTCCAAGATGAATATACCCCTTGGGTTAACTCTGCTGTGGTCACCATCAAACCCAACGGGTCGATCCGTCTGTACTTGGACCCTCGGAATCTCAATAAAGCAATCACTGAAGTACCAGTCCTAGCCTATTACGACCCAGAAAAGGAGAACCTAATCCAGTCTGATGCAAGCCTTAAAGGCATTGGATGTGTATTGACGCAAGAGGGCAAACCAGTGTGCTATGCCAGTCGATCACTAACTGAGTCTCGATACAGCAACATAGAGCGAGAGTTACTCGCTGCCTGTTGGTCGCTTGAAAAGCTTAACCATTACGTATTTGGTAAGAAGGTGGTCATCAAAACTGACCACAAGCCGCTCGAAAGCATCTGGAAGAAGAGCATATCGAGCGCACCACCACGCCTTCAGAGGCTCCTACTTAAAATGGCCAAATACAACGTGGAGATCAGGTACATTCAAGGAAAAAGCAACGTGATAGCAGACGCCCTTTCCAGGATTAGCCACATGGAGCCCCCTGCAGAAGACAACGAAGTCCCCGTGGTGGAACTGGACACAATCTCTCGAACACTGCCAGCCAGCCCTGCCAAACTAGATGAAGTACGAGAGTACACTGATCAAGACGTTGTACTCAGTCACTTAAAAGATGTCGTGCATCATGGATGGCCAGAATATCCAAATGAGTGCCCACAAGACCTGAAAGAGTTCTGGAACTTCAGAGAGGACCTGAGTGTTGAAAATGGCCTCATTCTCAAGGGACACAAACTCGTAATTCCCAGTAAGCTACGCCCACAGATGTTACAAATCATACACCAAGGACATATGGGAACAGAGAAGTGTCTCCTGAGAGCAAGGGACAGCCTGTTTTGGCCAGGCATATCAAGGGACATCAAACAGATAACAGAGAACTGTCCGACATGCGCACAGTTTTCCAAACAGCAACCAAAAGAAACATTGCATCCACACAATGTACCCAGTTATCCATGGCAGAGGCTTGGATGCGATCTGTTCGACTATGGAGATGCTCAATACTTACTAGTCGCAGACTATTACAGCAAATACCCCATCGTTAGAAAGTTGAGCTCAACGACATCTGCTGCAATAATCAACCACCTCAAATCAATCTTTGCAGAACATGGTATACCAGAATCCCTGGTATCTGACAACGGCCCTCAATACAGCAGCAAGGAATTTGCAGCGTTCTGTGACCAATGGGGTATCAATCACATTACTAGCTCACCAGTGTATCCAAAGAGCAATGGATTCATAGAAAGGATGGTACAAACCGTAAAGAACCTTCTAAGGAAGTCCGAGGCTGCAGGACAGGACCCGTATCTTGCGCTCTTGTCATACCGGGCCACGCCTGTCGATAGCAACTTACCATCACCAGCCAAGTTACTGAACAATAGAGAATATCGCACACAACTACCCAGCAGTGGACGACTCCAACGGTCACAAGCAAAAGAATGCCACCAAGATCAGCTGCAGCACCGCCAAGATGTTCAGAAACAGCAGCATGATGGCAAGTTCACACGTGAGCTACAAAAGCTAGTACCAGGCCAACCAGTATCGGTGTTTCAACCAAAAACCAAGACCTGGACTCCGGCAACACTGAAAGAGCAAATGAACCAGCCAAGATCCTACATTGTAGAGACAAACAGTGGTTCTGAACTAAGGCGCAACAGAATACAGTTAAAACCGTCAGGCCAAGTAGCACCAAGCCTTGAAGGTCAACTGCTCTCTAGCCAAGACAATCCACCACAGCCCAGTGCACCTACATTTACATCTCACCAAGTCCCGTCACCAGGATTACCCCAGACACCCCAGAAACCAGCTACAGTTGGTGAGGGAAGTGCCGACCAACATCTGACAACCAGAAGTGGTCGTGTTGTAAAGAAGCCATTAAGGCTGGACCTTTAAACTTTGTTAATCAGAACAACTCGGCTTAGCCGTCTGAGAATTTTGTTGCGTTGGATTCAATTTGAACAATACTTGCGTTATTTAGGTTCCAATTTAGAGACCAAGTTTGTTTCTTTCACCCGGCAAAGTTTTTAGGGTGGAGATGTTAACATATCAGGTTTTGAGCATGTGCAGTAGGACGAGACAGAATATACACGTGTGCTTGTACTCGTTAGCTGGGATAAAAAGTTATCTTTCTGATCTTTGCCATAACATTACAATTATCACTGAGCCTGCCGTGCGATGATCAGAGGGCAAACCATATCTAGACGCTATGTAGCATGGCCAGGGTTACCACAGGTCAGGGGAAAAAAATATTGGGAAAAGTCAGGGAAATTTATTTTGAGTCAGGAAAAACTGACATTTTGAAGAAAAGTCAGAGAAAATTGAAATAATTTAAACGCGGCTGATTTAATACATTGAAGGCTGAGAGAAACATTTGGGGTCACTGTGATCTCAACGATATTTTTCCTCCTTTTTTACGTACGCTCTGTTTATTTCAGAAACGTATTCAAGCCCGTATCACTCGTCAGTGAAAATTAACTTTTTCAATTTGTTTCAAACTTTCAGATTATGCTGTTCGTACTTCAAGTTCTAACCCAATCAAAACGCCCCCACCCACACGTGCGATTCACAACTCTCAGATCGACAAATGCATTGTTATTTTCAGTTATTTCATGCTAGTCAGACTTTAAAAAAGTTACAAACTTTGCGACAAGCAACATTAAACGTCACGCAACATTTCAACACAACTAATCGCAGCACTGTCTCACACAACATGTTACGCACGTTTGACCACTCTGTTACAAAGCCAACACGCGCGCTAGTTGGGTTGTTGGATCAGTGCGATACTGCGGGTGTCGTGAAAACTTAAAGAGGTTGTCGACGACGTATTGTGGTCGATTTTATCGACTGCCTCTGGAGAGAAAACGCCCGTTTTCAGGTTAGGAGGGCATACCATGCCCTTTTTGCTAAGCGTTCACAACTGCATCTGCCACTCCCACCAGATCTGATATATGACAAGCATAGCTCTGTTGCTCTTGGCCATCAACATGCCAAGAGCATGCAGTCTGTCAACAATTTCTTTCTCAAGTATATTTGATGCAGCATGCAGCCTATACATACACATACTGGTAAACGGGTCTCTTGCCTTTTGACATGCCGAGCGCATTCTTTGGATTTACGGGCGGGCTTTATGACTGGAATTTAGGGTTTGTCCCGCAAGGATCATGGTTACCGATGCCAGCAAAGCCTGGGGTAATGATTCCTTTTGGCAGATCTGAGAAAAAGATCCCGTGGCTATGAATGGTCTATTGCTAGCTCTGCGTTCTAAACTCGTCACATTGCCATCGTTTTCAGCAGAGGAAGCGTAAAAACAGTAGTCATCCTCCGTCGTCGTCAAACACTTGCAATGCCTCTTAGCTGCCTCTTTAATTAGGGTGTCAGCGGCCAATAACACGCGTAGCTAGAGTGTATCTCTTGCTTCTCTGCCACCACGCCTTTTGCAAAACTCCTTTCTCGAATCCGAGAGCTTGAAAAAGGTAGTGTGTGGCTGTCGCGTTCTAGAATTTTGATTGTGGAATTCAACTTAACTATAGTAATAGATTGGCAGTTACGTTTTTCCTTTTTTGATGACTTTTCCATTATTATGTTTTTGCGCGCGGTTGACCGGCGCTGTTAGACAACTCAGGTAATATCTGGCTCCAAAGGCAGTCATCATGTTAGCTTAGGTATTGACTCAAATTGCATAACTCGTGAACAACAGATCGAACGCATGATCGGAGTCGACAGCCGTTGTATATGCCTCGTGTACGTTTGCTGCTTCTTTGGCCGAGACAGTTTCCTTTTAAATACGTGATCCGGTTGGTTCTGGTTGGTTCTATCGAATTCGACAAGATTTATGCCAAGTGGCACAATGACTTTCAAATGTGCGAGCAATTCCATTCTCTTATCCAAATTTTCCCAAATCAACCTATTTCTTCCCTCATATGTTGAAGCTCGCCATTTTCTCTTTCTAGCAACGGTTTGTGCTGTACGTATTTGCATCCAATTGCAGAGAAAAACAATTAGAATAGGACACCGCTTCTACCATCCGAACCAAGAGAAAGTGTTGCAGAAATGTAGAGAAAGAGCAGCAATCTGCTGAATCCGGATTGGTCAATTCAAATTTCAGGCCCGCCAGCCGTATGCAAGGTTAATAATGTATAAACGTAAGGTAAAAAGGTGAATTAATTCGCGAAAAATTGACAAGAACATGAGCTTTGCGGGGGGTCTAATGAGTGAGCACTCTAATCATCGCTATCTAGCTGGAATTTGAACGTTAAGCTTGGCACTATATCAGGAATTGATCAGTAAGGGAATGCACAATTTCCCACAAAGTTTGGTGCTTGTTTCAAAAATCGCACAATTCTATGAAAGCAGCCGGTCACAAAGTTGCAGTCAAAGGAACATATGAACGAGGTTCGGTTGAAATTAGTTACTCGTCAAGTTTCCGATATATTTATATTTCTTTTTATCATTTTCTTCTTAATTAACCATGCAACAGACTGACTCTCTTTTACGAGCGTAAGGGCGATGGGAAACAAAGCATTCAGTGGGGATTGCTTTGACAACTAATTTTTTAAGAAAATAATACGGCTGTTTTAATTTATCTGTTGGGTGTTATTTCTCTCGTTCCAAGGAAAAAGAAAGCCGCTGAGGAAAAAGCACAGAGCCTGAAAAACTCCATGGTTCAGTCCTACCACAGAGTGTCCTCTTCCGTGTCAGCGGTATTGGGAGCGTATGGTAGTGGCGTAATACAACCAGGTCGCGCCCCTGTAAAGGGACCTGGGACGGCTGGACGGAGAGGGACTGGAAGAGGTACCATAAAAAGAACAGCAAGTGGCGTAGGAAATATGGCCGGTAAAGGTGCAGGAAGGGGGACCGGAAAAGGACCAGTGAGGGGCCTTGGTCGAGTTAATTCCTCGGGGGTCAACACGCCACTTATTAACCCAAAAGGAACGCCAAATAAACGAAAAAAGCAGAAACAGACGAAAGCTGGAAATACAGGAGCGGTAAGCCGAAGCAATTAAATAAATAGACTTTCATGCATTAGGTTGAAATTTTATTCCTTATTTTTCCAGTTCGGACAATATGATACTGGTTCACACGCGCGGACCTCGCGTGCAAGACGCGCACAGTCTTCTGCTATCGTCTGCCACAGCTCTACAGAGATCCGTATAGCTTCTGATTGGCTATTTTTTCCCCTTAAAAATCTAGGTATCAACCAATCAGAGGCACGTATCTCTGTACAGCTTCGTTATCAGAATGGAATTTCGCGCGTATCTTGAGCGATGTCAGAATCGACAACCCCACCGAAAAAAGGCTAAGGAGGTGAAATTTCACTTCCGGTTACTTGCGTACGTCAGCCCGAGCGCCGAAAACAAAAACAACTCAATAACTTGCAAATTCGCTTACATTTAAGGTGTTTTTGTTTGTGTTTCACAAAATGCAAAGTAAAAAAAGTACAAGCAAAGGCAAAATAAGAGAAAGACAGAAAAACAAGAGTAATAGAAAAAGAAAAACTAACTCCCTGTGACTTTGTTTGATCTTACCGAAGTGCGTTAGTAATGTAAATTGCGCACGCGCTGATAGGATTACTTCCAATATATATCGGGCTCACTTCCAGTTTCTTTAAATGCTAAAGGAAACGCGGTTTACAGTAAATTCAGCCTTTACGGACGAATTTCGATTAAAGCCAACGTTGGGAACATAGCTATGCATTCCATTTTCGAAATCGGGCTTTTTCCAGAAAATTACGAATTTTTCAATATTTTAAAATTCTCTCAAACTCGGACCATTTAAAAATGAAACAAATCTATGCATATATTAAATCAATGAAAAAAATCCCGATATAGTAATTTGCCTGGGATCCTTTACATTTTTTCAGTATTAGTCACATGACCATGGGCGTGACCTAATGACATCATCACTAGTGTTACTGATCATGTAAAAGTTAAAACACATGAAGTAGCTCTGAACTAACTAAAAATGATGAGGTTATATGAGAATAAATTTTCCTTAGCAACGGCTCGAAAAGATCAGTTAATCAGTGGGCCCTTGAAGGAGAAGGTCACTCCAAAAAGCCTACTTTTTTTTGTCTTCGCCTATAGCAAGTAAACATTCAGGTTTTCCACTCACCGAAGTTTCAGCCTCTGAAGTGCCTACTATCCTGAAGAAATTCGTCTCGAAAGAAGCGACTTTGGAGGCCGCCATTTTGAAACTGTCTTGGCAGCCAGGTCGTGTTTATGTGACGTCATTCCGTCCGACTCGAAATTGATGGGAAGGAGAAAAACTTGCAACTGACTTGGCATCCGTCTCAAGGTCAGCAAAATCTTTTTTTTTTCCAAGCGATTATCCACTTCGCTATCTTCAATACTATCATTACGGAGTTTGGAGCATGTTTGGCTCAAAATAATTCACCCCAAGAGCAGCCATAATCCAAAGTGGTAGTTAAAAGGCTCTTCGGAAGCCATTTGGACAAAATCTCTCGAACGGAATGACGTCATGAAAACGCAGCCTGGCTGCTGAATACTGTTCAAAATGGCGGCAGCAATGTTCGAATTTTGGGCTTCTTTGGAGACAAACTTCATGAGGAGAACCTGCACTTCAGAGGCTGAAACTTCGGTGAGTGGCCAAACTTAGTGCAAGGTTTTTATTAGCGTTGACAAAAAATATACATTTCTGGACTGACCTCCTTTAACAATCAACGTGTTTATTTTCTTCGCAGCTCTTGCCGGCACAAACAAGCACGTTACCGAGCCTGTGTAAGTTCTTCAATAAACCACAGAAACAGCAAGGGGTTAGCTTGCCAAGTAAAAATTTTCGCAAACATATAATGTGTCGTTGATGGGAAGGCGAAATCGTGCAACTAAATGCCCTGGATGACATAGAGGAAGAAGATGAAGAATACCATTGAACAACAAAATAATCAGCTAAAAAATGAGGAATTAAATCTTTTTAGGTAAAATCTAATTTCCCTTATTTTGCTTTGAGTCAGTTTTGATCCAAGCGTAAATGAAACTTGAAAGACGTAAGATTTTTGATTAACCATTCTATTTTGTTATGAGTGGAACAAATTAAGGAAAGTAATAAAAACATCAGTACATTTCTTTGTACATTTTACCAACAAAATGCCGTTGCCTTCAACAAATGACAATTTTAAAACTTTTAAATGGATTCCAATTTTTGTTAATAAATAGTTAAGTCAAAAAATGATACTCGTTATATGTTGAAGGATTGTTAGTCATCGAAAAAGAAACATCTCTAGTTTTTCTGTTTTTGTTTGTTTGCTTTTTGCTTGTTTGAAAACAGAATGCAGATTTTTACTTACCCACCCCGACCCCTCCAAGAAGTTCTAACTACTTGAGCCCCCACCCACCCACCCCTTCAACGCCTTAAGGACGTTCGAGTGAAAATTCTCCTGTCCATAGATTTTTTTCCAAATTTTTACTGCAGTCAGATATGAGTTACTTGTGCCAGAAATTCAAAACAAATTTGGGGTCACAGACTTTGTTCAGAGATAACGCGTGTGGAAAACTACCCTGATTTTGAAAAATTGGCGCACGTAATTCAGTATGCTCTACAGGGGATTATAGTAGGTGAGTCGACGGAGCCAAACGATCTTAGTCATATTTTGTAGAAGTGGACCTGTTGCGCAAATAATTCCAAACGTTACCCACGTTTTCACAAAACTTAACCCTTCAAGAGGCATTTGAAACCGTCGCACAGATAAACGAAGAGCTAAAAAGAAGGGAATTTGATAGTGCATTTTACAAAACATTCAAACTTCTAGTCGATAGATTTTCTTCATTTTTCGCTAAACGTGGAAAATCGGTAGAGAAAGGTGATGCCTACAAAGTCGTTGGTACACACGAACACTGCAAGTCTTTGAAATTTTGGACGTTTTCCCTTTCATTCGGCAATTCCTCAATACAATCACTGAGACGGGATTTGCTATTTGTTACTCGAATGTAGCCAAGTGATTTGCATAGTGTATTTATGTAGATTCCTGGGGACTTTTTTGTCGTTGGTGTTGTTGCTGGTGTTGTTCAATTCATTCGCTTTGGTGAAATACTTATTGGTGAGTTTCTTTAAAGGTTTTTGTGTCAAGTATGATTGTTATTTTGTGGGGACGCCTTTCTAACACCCGCTGCAACATTTCGCGCAACTTTGCCAAGCGGCCTGGCCTGGGTGGAGGCAACTCCCAATAATGGCCAATACGGGGAAGCTCCGCCCGAAAGGGGTATATACCCTTTTCAGGCTCCAGGTATATAAAAGGCTAGGGAAATCTGTCATGTGGTTATTTTAAAGGGCCTTTAATTAAAAGTATTTCAAACAGAAGCACCTTTTGGCTGTATCGTTTCATTTGTTAGGCACTACATGAAAGTAACAAGAAGACTTTCTTGTTTGGCAATTTATTCATAATACGGACAAGTTATGAAAGTGCATGTGAGGGGTGTCTTTTATGTAAAAATGGTATACGAAAGGGTAAGAAGCTGGACCTCGGAGCCTCTCCGGCCGTATAGCTGTAGCCCCATCCCCCCATTCCCCATCACACCCCCCCCCCCCCCCCTCCCCGGGCCAAGCGGCAACATACTTCAAAACGCATCTGTTCAACATTCTTGCACTCCGGGTAGGAAAGACGAAAGACCAAACAGATCTTTACATTTTGTTTAAAGAGAGGATAGCCACACAGCTGTACGGAATGGCTGTCACATTTAGCAGCTGAAAATTTTAGATGCGCGCAATCTTGCAGCAATAGAAAACGATGCTAGTTTGCAAATATATACATGACAATTTCAGCTTCAGATGCGAGGTGTAAGTGTGCCTCGGCATGGTTACTTCCTCTAATTAAGCTAACTCAGATCTATGATATTCCACAAGCTTTAACTTGTTTCCAAAATATTTCTGTCACAAACTCGTACAACTCCATGTCTGCTCTGTTCGCTTCTTTTATCTTCTTCATCATTTCTTCGCTCACAGAGCTGGAGTTCAATTTTTTCTTCCCCTCGTTTAGTTTCATATGTGCAGGTTCTTCAGGGACCACTGGTAAAAAGTATGGAAGGCGTCGCTGGATAATCTTTAAAGAAAGGTGAAAATGCTCCAGCAAACCAACAGTTGCATAGTGCTTCAAAATATTTTCCTTTGCTCTTTCAAGTGCTTTCTCGGCATCTTTCTTGCAAAAGTCCTCGGTCCCACAGAAGAATCGCGTCATCATGTTATGTTTACATCCCTGACCTTGCTTCTCAAAGCATTGCTCGATTGTTTCGTAAAACTCTCCGCTGTCAATAATCTGCTTCACTCTCTTTTTTGGTCTGTTTGTGGTACGCATGTAAGCGTAATGAGAAATATATCTGTCAACTGGGTGTCTGATTTGATTAATATATGTGTGCGTTCGCTGAATTTTCAAGTTGTTTCTGAAGTAAAAGTGTGCGTTAAAAAATATCGGGCGATCTGCTTGTTTGACTCTGCGTTCGATAATCATTGGAAACGGCTTGGATTGGCCACGGTCATAGAAATCTTCTGTGTTTTCTACAACAAAAAGAAAAACCCACAGCAAGTTAGGATGGCAAAGGTTTCCTTGGATAGTAAATATTAGGGAATCTAAATAAGCTGCATGACCACGACTACGATTAAAAAGCGAATCTATATTTCATTTAGTTTGTTTCTCTTTCTCAAAAGTATCTCGAAACTGAGTTTGGAACGCAACGTTAAATTCTAAGTAGAAATTTATAAACTTGGCCGTTGTGGTACAAGCTCTCCAGACAATGTAGAATTTGGCCATTTTAAGTTGTTGTTTTGCAGAAGTCGACAAAGAAATGTACCAAGAATTCAAGTAAACTGCTACAATTCCAAAACGGCAGCCGTGATCTTTATTAAAACAACGTTTAAGAAAGCCACAACCTCTACAGCAACGGGAACGTCGCTAAACAAAATTTAACGAGAATAGTTGTCACGAGGGTTATAATTCTTGAAATATTTCTTTGTCGTCCTCTGCAAAACTTAGACAAAAACGTGAAATGTCCAAATTCTGTGTTGTGTGGAGAACGTGAACCACGACTGATAATTTCGAATTAGTATAAATCTACTAGCGTTCTATCGCGAATGGCGTTCTCTAATTGGTTACGCTAGGCACTACATATTCTGTTGTAGAAAGTGAGTAGCCGGTAACAGTGTGTGGTTATTGATAAAATAGCGGCCACTTCTTCGCGTTTTCGAAGTGTCTGTGGAAAGGATTTAGATAGTAAAAGTTTTGAACGACTAAGTGTGTTCCACATTCAGTCTCGGGATGACAGTGATAGACAAAGTAAAGGAGTAACCATAGCCTACGGAGGGAAATGGTTCAAAATCCCGGTAAACATCAAAGAAGTAAACAAACAGGCTAAGATTTATGTTGGAAGGTTCTTTACCTTGCACAACCTTTGTTTATGCTCATAGAGAATACACATAAGAATATATATGAATTACATAATTGAAATGCTTCCATTGGAGAGTTGCATTAGCACACAGAACCACCTTTTTGTGCAGGGTCAACTCCCAAAATAGCCGACAAAAACATAAAACAAAGAGCTTTCCCAGGTTTCATAACCATCACCCTCTATTAACTATGAAGTAACGCGAAATTCGTAGTTAGAATATATACATTTTTCAATCGACTTGGTTGCTTTATTAAATTCCCTAAAGAAATCTCCCTGGTACTTACCTCTGGTGTAGATATAGTTCATCATAGCAGCTGCAAAACTGAATAATGCTCCCGTTGTTTCGCTGCCTGTCTTGAAAATTCTGTTGTATAGAACCACATCGGGTGTTATGGGTTGGCACGAAGCTGTCTCCAGAAACTGCAACAAGCGGTTTTGACTGGTTGTCTTTACAGTCTGTCTGGGCTCATTACCAGGCAATGTAATCTGGTTGATGTCGCTTAAGTGGCTTTGGTTGTTGGTATAAAGGGCCAAGGCTTTCCATTTGGGCAAACTTTTTGACTGAGGCTTGGTTGCACTTGCTAAGGAAGAGTAGAATTTTCCCTGCCACAGTCTGAAATCACTTTCCGTGACATCCGGCTTACGCTTAAAAAGCGAAGAATTTGGAAACGATTCGTTTATCTGTTGACCATAAGTGAATAATCTTCTTCCGGGAGTTTGCCCCTGAACGAAAATCCACAGGCAAAAGAACAATGCATTTAAACTAAAGATGCAAAGAAAGATTGCTTTACGATTCTTCTTAAAGCGTGCGAGAGCACCCATAAGTTAGCGAGGTTTTTACAGCAATTTCACTCGGAACCTGAAGAAAGAAGAAATTTTGGGAGCATGAATTGTGAACAAACAGCTCAAATATGCAACATAACATGAGGAAAACAGTCGAATTCTGATGATAGGGTTTAGCGTAGTCTCTGTAAGTTGATAAATTTGATTTATTAGTTACTGTAATTGGACCGAGTGGAGTACAATTCAGGGAGTAATCGCGTGAGTAATTTCAAAATTGGACGAGCGCGAAGCGCGAGCTCAGTTTGAAATTACGAGCACGATTACTCCCTGAATCGTACGACACGAGATCCATTTAATAATAAATCGTATCTATAACAAATTTCCCAATTAAAAATGTCTTTTTAGAAATTCTTTTGAGCGAAAACATCTGTAGCACTTTTCATAAGTTTTGACAATTGTAGGAAACATTGCCGAGGAAGCCATAAAAGCGAGAACCAAAGACGATCGAGAATTTTGTTATTAAGATACGATTAAATGATTAATTTGACTGTGCAACTTGAAAATAACTTGAAAATAATGCATGACTGATTTCATAAGAAGTACTTAACATTTTAACAAGTACTTAACATCTTATGAAGAGAAAAGCTGTCTAATTATGAAAACTTATTTTAGCAGAGTGACTACGATTTCAAGTTTTAGAGAGATTGTGATATTAAAATCAAAACTTAATGAAAAACTCCCTCGAAGGGCGTTATTTTGTTATGTTCTTTAGTAGATCATTGTGATATACCGGCTTTTACTGAATAACAACTGCCAAAAACATTGTTTAGTGGCAACATAATTTATAACGATATACTTTATATTGGGGTGCTGAGAATAAAGAAACCCGTTAATTATATTACCTCGCCTGCACTAAACAGGCGAGTGGTTTCGATTATAAAATTAGAATAAATTATTCTGTATGTTATGCGAAATGTGAACGTTTGGAGAAAGCAAAAAGCTATTAAACAGCAAATAGCTGACACGAATGGTCGAACAGCGGCAAAGTTACAAAGATTATAACCAAGATCAAGTCAGTGCTGTGTTTTAGGGTAAACGAAGAGCTGCTTAGCTTATTAAACCGACGTTACTATTCGTTACTATTCGACACAATTCGCTGCTCCGTTCGGCCCGAAACACTCCTCAAGGTCGATGTCGATGAAGGAAAGAAGCATTCTTGTTCAACTACGTTTAGAATTCGTATCGAGATGGCTGGGGTTTTCAGGGAGCAGCCTACAGACATTCATTATCTACTGTACATTTATCTGAATAATTGTTTTTCATTTTCCTGAAGTTTGGTGCGATACCAGTACAGAACTGTTTATTCTGGTTAAAGTTGTATGTAGAAACTTGAACGAAACAGCGTGACCTGTTCGTGGCTTAACAAAACCCTTAATCAAAAGGAACTCTAAAATTAACTACAACTGCATATTTTGCCTAGGAACCAGGATCGACTATCTGAAGCGAATATAAAATCGCGGAGGACATTGTTAATAATTCAAAGCGAACTCATTCTACAAACGTGCTCACCTGTTAAAGCCGGTTGTCTGTGATTACCAAAACTTCTGTTTTAAATTTGAAAGCCATTTGAGTGTTTTTACCTCATCACCAGTGTGCGGGGTGTTAGAAGATTCTAAAACCACTAACGCCTCGATGTTTCGTGGCGGCCATATTAGTATTTTTACCAAACAAGTGGAAAGTTTTGCATAAGAAAAGACTTAGTTCTGATTCTGTGTGGGTGGTCGGTTCTGAGTTATGTAACATTATCACTGAGCCTGCCGTACGATGATCAGAGGGCAAACCATATCTAGACGCTATGTAGCATGGCCAGGGTTACCACAGGTCAGGAAAAAAAATATTGGGAAAAGTCAGGGAAATTTATTTTGAGTCAGGAAAAACTGACATTTTGAAGAAAAGTCAGAGAAAATTGAAATAATTTAAACGCGGCTGATTTAATACATTGAAGGCTGAAAGAAACATTTGGGGTCACTGTGATCTCAACGATATTTTTCCTCCTTTTTTACGTACGCTCTGTTTATTTCAGAAACGTATTCAAGCCCGTATCACTCGTCAGTGAAAATTAACTTATTCAATTCGTTTGAAACTTTCAGATTATGCTGTTCGTACTTCAAGTTCTAACCCAATCAAAACGCCCCCACCCACACGTGCGATTCAAAACTCTCAGATCGACAATTGCATTGTTATTTTCAGTTATTCAATGCTAGTCAGACTTTAAAAAAGTTACAAACTTTGCGACAAGCAACATTAAACGTCACGCAACATTTCAACACAACTAATCGCAACACTGTCTCGCATAACATGTTACACACGTTTGACCACTCTGTTACAAAGCCAACACGCGCGCTAGTTGGGTTGTTGGATCAGTGCGATACTGCGGGTGTCGTGAAAACTTAAAGAGGTTGTCGACGACGTATTGTGGTCGATTTTATCGACTGCCTCTGGAGAGAAAACGCCCGTTTTCAGGTTAGGAGGGCATACCATGCCCTTTTTGCTAAGCGTTCACAACTGCATCTGCCACTCCCACCAGATCTGATATATGACAAGCATAGCTCTGTTGCTCTTGGCCATCAACATGCCAAGAGCATGCAGTCTGTCAACAATTTCTTTCTCAAGTATATTTGATGCAGCATGCAGCCTATACATACACATACTGGTAAACGGGTCTCTTGCCTTTTGACATGCCGAGCGCATTCTTTGGATTTACGGGCGGGCTTTATGACTGGAATTTAGGGTTTGTCCCGCAAGGATCATGGTTACCGATGCCAGCAAAGCCTGGGGTAATGATTCCTTTTGGCAGATCTGAGAAAAAGATCCCGTGGCTATGAATGGTCTATTGCTAGCTCTGCGTTCTAAACTCGTCACATTGCCATCGTTTTCAGCAGAGGAAGCGTAAAAACAGTAGTCATCCTCCGTCGTCGTCAAACACTTGCAATGCCTCTTAGCTGCCTCTTTAATTAGGGTGTCAGCGGCCAATAACACGCGTAGCTAGAGTGTATCTCTTGCTTCTCTGCCACCACGCCTTTTGCAAAACTCCTTTCTCGAATCCGAGAGCTTGAAAAAGGTAGTGTGTGGCTGTCGCGTTCTAGAATTTTGATTGTGGAATTCAACTTAACTATAGTAATAGATTGGCAGTTACGTTTTTCCTTTTTTGATGACTTTTCCATTATTATGTTTTTGCGCGCGGTTGACCGGCGCTGTTAGACAACTCAGGTAATATCTGGCTCCAAAGGCAGTCATCATGTTAGCTTAGGTATTGACTCAAATTGCATAACTCGTGAACAACAGATCGAACGCATGATCGGAGTCGACAGCCGTTGTATATGCCTCGTGTACGTTTGCTGCTTCTTTGGCCGAGACAGTTTCCTTTTAAATACGTGATCCAGTTTGGTTCTGGTTGGTTCTATCGAATTCGACAAGATTTATGCCAAGTGGCACAATGACTTTCAAATGTGCGAGCAATTCCATTCTCTTATCCAAATTTTCCCAAATCAACCTATTTCTTCCTTCATATGTTGAAGCTCGCCATTTTCTCTTTCTAGCAACGGTTTGTGCTGTACGTATTTGCATCCAATTGCATAGAAAAACAATTAGAATAGGACACCGCTTCTACCATCCGAACCAAGAGAAAGTATTGCAGAAATGTAGAGAAAGAGCAGCAATCTGCTGAGTCCGGATTGGTCAATTCAAATTTCAGGCCCGCCAGCCGTATGCAAGGTTAATAATGTATAAACGTAAGGTAAAAAGGTGAATTAATTCGCGAAAAATTGACAAGAACATGAGCTTTGCGGGGGGTCTAATGAGTGAGCACTCTAATCATCGCTATCTAGCTGGAATTTGAACGTTAAGCTCGGCACTATTTCAGGAATTGATCAGTAAGGGAATGCACAATTTCCCACAAAGTTTGGTGCTTGTTTCAAAAATCGCACAATTCTATGAAAGCAGCCGGTCACAAAGTTGCAGTCAAAGGAACATATGAACGAGGTTCGGTTGAAATTAGTTACTCGTCAAGTTTCCGATATATTTATATTTCTTTTTATCATTTTCTTCTTAATTAACCATGCAACAGACTGACTCTCTTTTACGAGCGTAAGGGCGATGGGAAACAAAGCATTCAGTGGGGATTGCTTTGACAACTAATTTTTTAAGAAAATAATACGGCTGTTTTAATTTATCTGTTGGGTGTTATTTCTCTCGTTCCAAGGAAAAAGAAAGCCGCTGAGGAAAAAGCACAGAGCCTGAAAAACTCCATGGTTCAGTCCTACCACAGAGTGTCCTCTTCCGTGTCAGCGGTATTGGGAGCGTATGGTAGTGGCGTAATACAACCAGGTCGCGCCCCTGTAAAGGGACCTGGGACGGCTGGACGGAGAGGGACTGGAAGAGGTACCATAAAAAGAACAGCAAGTGGCGTAGGAAATATGGCCGGTAAAGGTGCAGGAAGGGGAACCGGAAAAGGACCAGTGAGGGGCCCTGGTCGAGTTAATTCCTCGGGGGTCAACACGCCACTTATTAACCCAAAAGGAACGCCAAATAAACGAAAAAAGCAGAAACAGACGAAAGCTGGAAATACAGGAGCGGTAAGCCGAACCAATTAAATAAATAGACTTTCATGCATTAGGTTGAAATTTTATTCCTTATTTTTCCAGTTCGGACAATATGATACTGGTTCACACGCGCGGACCTCGCGTGCACGACGCGCACAGTCTTCTGCTATCGTCTGCCACAGCTCTACAGAGATCCGTATAGCTTCTGATTGGCTATTTTTTCCCCTTAAAAATCTAGGTATCAACCAATCAGAGGCACGTATCTCTGTACAGCTTCGTTATCAGAATGGAATTTCGCGCGTATCTTGAGCGATGTCAGAATCGACAACCCCACCGAAAAAAGGCTAAGAAGGTGAAATTTCACTTCCGGTTACTTGCGTACGTCAGCCCGAGCGCCGAAAACAAAAACAACTCAATAACTTGCAAATTCGCTTACATTTAAGGTGTTTTTTTTCGTGTGTTTCACAAAATGCAAAGTAAACAGAGTACAAGCAAAGGCAAAATAAGAGAAAGACAGAAAAACAAGAGTAATAGAAAAAGAAAAACTAACTCCCTGTGACTTTGTTTGATCTTACCGAAGTGCGTTAGTAATGTAAATTGCGCACGCGCTGATAGGATTACTTCCAATATATATCGGGCTCACTTCCAGTTTCTTTAAATGCTAAAGGAAACGCGGTTTACAGTAAATTCGGCCTTTTCGGACGAATTTCGATTAAAGCCAACGTTGGGAACATAGCTATGCATTCCATTTTCGAAATCGGGCTTTTTCCAGAAAATTACGAATTTTTCAATATTTTAAAATTCTCTCAAACTCGGACCTTTTAAAAATGAAACAAATCTATGCATATATTAAATCAATGAAAAAAATCCCGATAGAGTAATTTGCCTGGGATCCTTTACATTTTTTCAGTATTAGTCACATGACCATGGGCGTGACCTGATGACATCATCACTAGTGTTACTGATCATGTAAAAGTTAAAACACATGAAGTAGCTCTGAACTAACTAAAAATGATGAGGTTATATGAGAATAAATTTTCCTTAGCAACGGCTCGAAAAGATCAGTTAATCAGTGGGCCCTTAAAGGAGAAGGTCACTCCAAAAAGCCTACTTTTTTTTGTCTTCGCCTATAAGAAGTAAACATTCAGGTTTTCCACTCACCGAAGTTTCAGCCTCTGAAGTGCCTACTATCCTGAAGAAATTCGTCTCGAAAGAAGCGACTTTGGAGGCCGCCATTTTGAAACTGTCTTGGCAGCCAGGTCGTGTTTATGTGACGTCATTCCGTCCGACTCGAAATTGATGGGAAGGAGAAAAACTTGCAACTGACTTGGCATCCGTCTCAAGGTCAGCAAAATCTTTTTTTTCCAAGCGATTATCCACTTCGCTATCTTCAATACTATCATTACGGAGTTTGGAGCATGTTTGGCTCAAAATAATTCACCCCAAGAGCAGCCATAATCCAAAGTGGTAGTTAAAAGGCTCTTCGGAAGCCATTTGGACAAAATCTCTCGAACGGAATGACGTCATGAAAACGCAGCCTGGCTGCTGAGTACTGTTCAAAATGGCGGCAGCAATGTTCGAATTTTGGGCTTCTTTGGAGACAAACTTCATGAGGAGAACCTGCACTTCAGAGGCTGAAACTTCGGTGAGTGGCCAAACTTAGTGCAAGGTTTTTATTAGCGTTGACAGAAAATATACATTTCTGGACTGACCTCCTTTAACAATCAACGTGTTTATTTTCTTCGCAGCTCTTGCCGGCACAAACAAGCACGTTACCGAGCCTGTGTAAGTTCTTCAATAAACCACAGAAACAGCAAGGGGTTAGCTTGCCAAGTAAAAATTTTCGCAAACATATAATGTGTCGTTCATGGGAAGGCGAAATCGTGCAACTAAATGCCCTGGATGACATAGAGGAAGAAGATGAAGAAGACCATTGAACAACAAAATAATCAGCTAAAAAATGAGGAATTAAATCTTTTTAGGTAAAATCTAATTTCCCTTATTTTGCTTTGAGTCAGTTTTGATCCAAGCGTAAATGAAACTTGAAAGACGTAAGATTTTTGATTAACCATTCTATTTTGTTATGAGTGGAACAAATTAAGGAAAGTAATAAAAACATCAGTACATTTCTTTGTACATTTTACCAACAAAATGCCGTTGCCTTCAACAAATGACAATTTTAAAACTTTTAAATGGATTCCAATTTTTGTTAATAAATAGTTAAGTCAAAAAATGATACTCGTTATATGTTGAGGGATTGTTAGTCATCGAAAAAGAAACATCTCTAGTTTTTCTGTTTTTGTTTGTTTGCTTTTTGCTTGTTTGAAAACAAAATGCAGATTTTTACTTACCCACCCCGACCCCTCCAAGAAGTTCTAACTACTTGAGCCCCCACCCACCCACCCCTTCAACGCCTTAAGGACGTTCGAGCGAAAATTCTCCAGTCCATAGATTTTTTTCCAAATTTTTACTGCAGCAATAGAAAACGATGCTAGTTTGCAAATATATACATGACAATTTCAGCTTCAGATGCGAGGTGTAATTTAGACACTGCATGCAATTAAGGAAACAGAAAGTTAATTTAAAGAGCCACACACCAAGTGTGCCTCGGCATGGTTACTTCCTCTAATTAAGCTAACTCAGATCTATGATATTCCACAAGCTTTGACTTGTTTCCAAAATATTTCTGTCACAAACTCGTACAACTCCATGTCTGCTCTGTTCGCTTCTTTTATCTTCTCAATCATTTCTTCGCTCACAGAGCTGGAGTTCAATTTTTTCTTCCCCTCGTTTAGTTTCATATGTGCAGGTTCTTCAGGGACCACTGGTAAAAAGTATGGAAGGCGTCGCTGGATAATCTTTAAAGAAAGGTGAAAATGCTCCAGTAAACCAACAGTTGCATAGTGCTTCAAAATATTTTCCTTTGCTCTTTCAAGTGCTTTCTCGGCATCTTTCTTGCAAAAGTCCTCGGTCCCACAGAAGAATCGCGTCATCACGTTATGTTTACAACCCTGACCTTGCTTCTCAAAGCATTGCTCGATTGTTTCGTAAAACTCTCCACTGTCAATCATCTGCTTTACTCTCGTTTCCGGTCTGTTCGTGGTACGCATATAAGCGTAATGAGAAATATATCTGTCAACTGGGTGTCTGATTTGATTAATATATGTGTGCGTTCGCTGAATTTTCAAGTTGTTTCTGAAGTAAAAGTGTGCGTTAAAAAATATCGGGCGATCTGCTTGTTTGACCCTGCGTTCGATAATCATTGGAAACGACCTGGATTGGCCACGGTCATAGAAATCTTCTGTGTTTTCTACAACAAAAAGAAAAACCCACAGCAAGTTAGGATGGCAAAGGTTTGCTTGGATAGTAAATATTAGGGAATCTAAATAAGCTGCATGACCACGACTACGATTAAAAAGCGAATCTATATTTCATTTAGTTTGTTTCTCTTTCTCAAAAGTATCTCGAAACTGAGTTTGGAACGCAACGTTAAATTCTAAATAGAAAGTTATAAATTTGACCGTTGTGTTATAAGCTCTCCAGACAATGTAGAATTTGGCCATTTGTGTAAGTTGTTGTTTTGCAGAAGTCGACAAAGAAATGTACCAAGAATTCAAGTAAACTGCTACAATTCCAAAACGGCAACCGTGATATTTATTAAAACTAAGTTTAAGAAAGCCACAACCTCTACAGCAACGGGAACGTCGCTAAACAAAATTTAACGAGAATAGTTGTCACGAGGGTTATAATTCTTGAAAGACTTCTTTGTCGTCCTTTGTAAAACTCAGACAACAACGTGAAATGTCCAATGAAATTCTGTGTTGTATGGAGAACGTGAACCACGACTGATAATTTCTATTTCGAATTAGTATAAATCTACTAGCGTTCTATCGTGAATGGCGTTCTCTAATTGGTTACGCTATGCACTACATATTCTGTTGTAGAAAGTGAGTAGCCGGTAAGAGTGTGTGGTTATTGTTGAAATAGCGGCCACTTCTTCGCGTTTTCGAAGTGTCTGTAGAAAGGATTTAGATAAAAGTTTTGAACGACTAAGTGTGTTCCATATTCAGTCTCGGGAGAGTTTTGACAGTGATAGACAAAGTAAAGGAGTAACCATAGCCTACGGAGGGAAATGGTTCAAAAGCCCGGTAAACATCAAAGAAGTAAACAAACAGGCTAAGATTTATGTTGGAAGGTTCTTTACCCTGCACAACCTTTGTTTATGCTCATAGAGAATATACCTAAGATTATACATGAATTACATAATTGAAATGCTTCCATTGGAGAGTTGCATTAGCACACAGAACCACCTTTTTTTGCAGGGTCAACTCCTAAAATAGCCAACAAAAACATAAAACAAAGAGCTTTCCCAGGTTTCATAACTATCACCCTCTATTAACTATGAAGTAACGCGAAATTCGTAGTTAGAATATATACATTTTTCAATCGACTTGGTTGTTTTATTAAATTCCCTAAAGAAATCTCCCTGGTACTTACCTCTGGTGTAGATATAGTTCATCATAGCTGCTACAAAACTGAATAATGCTCCCGTTGTTTCACTGCCTGTCTTGAAAATTCTGTTGTATAGAACCACATCGGGTGTTATGGGTTGGCACGAAGCTGTCTCCAGAAACTGCAACAAGCGGTTTTGACTGGTTGTCTTTACAGTCTGTCTGGGCTCATTACCAGGCAATGTAATCTGGTTGATGTCGCTTAAGTGGCTTTGGTTGTTGGTATAAAGGGCCAAGGCTTTCCATTTGGGCAAACTTTTTGATTGAGGCTTGGTTGCACTTGCTAAGGAAGAGTAGAATTTTCCCTGCCACAGTCTGAAATCACTTTGCGTGACATCCGGCTTAGGCTTAAAAAGCGAAGAATCTGGAAACGGTTCGTTTATCTGTTGACCATAAGTGAATAACCTTCTTCCGGGAGTTTGCCCCTGAACGAAAATCCACACGCCAAAGAACAATGCATTTAAACTAAAGATGCAAAGAAAGATTGCTTTATGATTCTTCTTAAAGTGTGCGAAAACACCCATAAGTTAGCGAGGTTTTTACAGCAATTTCACTCGGAACCTGAAGAAAGAAGACATTTTGGGAGCATGAATTGTGAACAAACAGCTCAAATATGCAACATACCATGAGGAAAACAGTCGAATACAGATGATAGGGTTTAGTGTAGTCTTTGTAAGTTGATTAATTTAATTTATTAGTTATAGTAACTGGACCGAGTGGAGTACAATTCAGGGAGTAATCGCGTGAGTAACTTCAAAATTGGACGAGCGCGAAGCGCGAGCCCAGTTTGAAATTACGAGCACGATTACTCCCTGAGGCCCAGTTCAGACGTCGTGCTTCTGCCGTGCCGAACTAAATTCAGGAATTAAGTTCGACAAAAATACGGCAGAAGCACGGCGTCTGAATCAAACTTTTGAATTAAGTTCGGCAAGCAATTAAGTTCGACAAGCTCTGCCGTGCTACACGACTCCGGCACGGCAGCGATTCAAACGTCGTGCTTCTGTCGCGCCAAACTAAATTCATAAATTATGTCAATGTATTTTGGCGAGATTTCGTTCCCGTGGGGAGTTAGGAGGAGAATTGTTACAAGGCTTCAGTAAACCCTGGATTTGATTCGACTCTGGTACGACGTCTGAATCAGAGTTGACTTCCTTCCGTGCAACAGTCGAACCAAATTGCAATTTAGTTCGGCACGGCAGAAGCACGACGTCTGAACTGGGCCTGAATCGTACGACACGAGATCCATTTACTAATTAATCGTATCTATAACAAATTTCCGAATTAAAAATGTCTTTTTAGAAATTCTTTTGAGCGAAAACATCTGTAGCACTTTTCATAAGTTTTGACAATTGTAGGAAACATTGCCGAGGAAGCCACAAAAGCGAGAACCAAAGACGATCGAAAATTTTGTTATTAAGATACGATTAATTGATTAATTTGACTGTGCAACTTGAAAATAACTTGAAAATAATGCATGACTGATTTCATAAGAAGTACTTAACATTTTAACAAGTACTTAACATCTTATGAAGAGAAAAGCTGTCTAATTATGAAAACTTATTTTAGCAGAGTGACTATGATTTCAAGTTTTAGAGAGATTGTGATATTAAAATCAAAACTTAATGAAAAACTCCCTCGAAGGGCGTTATTTTGTTATGTTCTTTAGTAGATCATTGTGATATACCGGCTTTTACTGAATAACAACTGCCAAAAACATTGTTTAGTGGCTTCTTTTGCGCCTAACAACTGAGTAAGACTAATTTGCGAATGTTAATATACAAGTAAAATTAGCTCACTGACCCATCTAAATAACGTGATAAAACTGAAAACAACAGATGCGTTTGGTTCAGTTTTCTACCGACGTAAAAATATCATTTGCATGATCTCTACTTAATTAAAAGGCTCTGTTTACGGTTATGTCCTGTTGTACCGGTACACTGAGGAAATAACCATTGTACTCCTTTCTTTACGAATCTTTGTTTACAACTGTTGAACATTGTTGGGTCTTTTGTATCGGTTTTTGTGAACCGGTACACGAGGACAGAACCCTGTTTACAAATCGCCTTAATTCATCGACGTGTTTTATCGCCACGTTTTTCCGGATTTTCTTAGTGCTAGTCAGTCTCCTTGGCATCAGTTCTATGTTTGGTTCCTGTGAATCGTTTGCCTGTGTAGACCTGTGTAATTTATAACTAGTGTTGGTCATGGAAGAAAAACGTTTCGCTTAATTTACTCGCACAACATACTTTATAACGATATACTTTATATTGGGGTGCTGAGAATAAAGAAACCCGTTAATTATATTACCTCGCCTGCACTAAACAGGCGAGTGGTTTCGATTATAAAATTAGAATAAACTATTCTGTATGTTATGCGAAATGTGAACGTTTGGAGAAAGCAAAAAGCTATTAAACAGCAAATAGCTGACACGAATGGTCGAACAGCGGCAAAGTTACAAAGACTATAACCAAGATCAAGTCAGTGCTGTGATTTAGGGTAAACGAAGAGCTGCTTAGCTTATTAAACCGACGTTACTATTCCTTACTATTCGACACAATTCGCTGCTCCGTTCGGCCCGAAACACTCCTCAAGGTCGATGTCGATGAAGGAAAGAAGCATTCTTGTTCAACTACGTTTAGAATTCGTATCGAGATGGCTGGGGTTTTCAGGGAGCAGCCTACAGACATTCATTATCTACTGTACATTTATCTGAATAATTGTTTTTCATTTTCCTGAAGTTTGGTGCGATACCAGTACAGAACTGTTTATTCTGGTTAAAGTTGTATGTAGAAACTTGAACGAAACAGCGTGACCTGTTCGTGGCTTAACAAAACCCTTAATCAAAAGGAACTCTAAAATTAACTACAACTGCATATTTTACCTAGGAACCAGGATCGACTATCTGAAGCGAATATAAAATCGCGGAGGACATTGTTAATAATTCAAAGCGAACTCATTCTACAAACGTGCTCACCTGTTACGGCAGGTTTCTTTCACAGGTCACAGGTCACAGGTCACAGGTCACAGGTCACAGGTCACAGGTCACAGGTCACAATCAAAACACTCAGTAAATTTCGCGATGTAACAATTACTGAGATTCCCGAGAGGTTTATCGATGTTTCCATGCAACAAACCCTAACTAAAAATGTTTTACTCTATAATTTTAATGAAAAAATTTCTAGGGGTGGTATATATACGAAATGGGTTGAAATATAGCTTTCAAACGTATAGTGTTAATATATTTTATCGTAATAAGATAATTCATTATGATAGTTTTATCTCTATATATATATATATTTTTTAAATCTATACAACGAGTATGTACTAAACAGAAACAAGAGGGTCCCCTATACCTACTCTGAAAACAATTTCACGCATGAGTAATCGGCCTTTTCACGCATCGCAAAAAATTCGAAAGCAGCTTCACGTTAACAGAAAAAATCACTTTTCACGTAAAAATGCAAAAGCTAAATCATGTGTTACATAAAAATACAAATTCTATCCACGTTTCGCAAAACATACAGAACCCTCCATTTTGATGCATCGAAATGCCGTGTGCGTGTGTGACACATCGTGACAGACTAGATTCTAGGTCCTCCTGGTAAACTGTCGCTGTGGTTAGTTCTCAGTTGCGTGGAATGGACAGGTTTTACATCTAGTTTGGTGTAGTTTACGAGCTTTAATGACGCTAAAATCTCCAAAAAAAGTGAACAATTATTCCCGCAAAAGTCATTGGTTCACAAATCACGTGTAAGTAGATGCATAATTCACGGATCAGTGTAAGCCTCTTTCGTTTTCATATTATATTGAAAGGCTAAAAACAATTTATGTTTTCAACAGTTATAAGTCTTAGCTTTCTTTGGATCAATTTTTTTTTTTGAATTTCAGTGCTACAAATGATTTCCCCTACGCGCTTTTTTTTTCAAGAAAGAGCTCTTATAGTTGCACTTGGGACGCACTTGTATGCATCTGTTTTATGATGTTTTTTGTTGTTGTTGTTGTTGTTGTCATTAAAATTATAAAGTAAAACATTTGTATAAAGTAAAACACGTTTGTTGCATGGAAACATCGATAAACCTCTCGGGAATCTCAGTAATTGTTACATCGCGAAATTTACTGAGTGTTTTGATTGTGACCTGTGACCTGTGACCTGTGACCTGTGACCTGTGACCTGTGACCTGTGACCTGTAAAAGAAACCTGCCGCACCTGTTAAAGCCGGTTGTCTGTGATTACCAAAACTTCTGTTTTAAATTTGAAAGCCATTTGAGTGTTTTTACCTCATCACCAGTGTGCGGGGTGTTAGAAGATTCTAAAACCACTAACGCCTCGATGTTTCGTGGCGGCCATATTAGTATTTTTACCAAACAAGTGAGTAGTGGTATGGGCTAGTCCAGTACGAATTTGACAGGTAGTGTCATGCAAATGAAAAAGTATTGTTATGGAAAGGAGTTCTATTGTTTTCTCGAGTTTGACGTATCCATGGTAGCCAGAAGCCTCGCCCCCTTTGACGTCATTAATCTCGTTTCCGTGTTGACCGAGTAAAAAGCCTGGTTTCTAAGATAAACAAAGTAATCACGCAATTTTAAAGTTAACCATTAACTTTAATATCAAATGTTTCCCTAAAATTACAGGACAGAGCCGTGTGCAACTCCTTAGTGGATTGCGCTCAACTTATGAATGAAACTATTTACAAAAGTGTTTACAAATGGCACAACAGTTCAATCATGTCCACGTCCTCATTTGTTATTCTTTCATAGCCATAGGGATATGTTTTGAAGGTGTAGGGATCTATCACTCGTTTTTCGTACACAAGCTGGTACTTTTTCGTCTGAGAGACTGTGGTCAGTGAGTACTCTTTGGAGTTTCGGACGATGTGATAAGGCTTGTAAATATCAGTTTGTCGCGTTTTCTCGAGAAGGCGTTGAATTTCGTCTAAAACATTTTGCCGCAACACTTGATAATTTAACTACTTGCTACCTTCACTGTTTAAAGAGATTCTCCTCACTTTGCATTCTTCTTTTTCTTTCTTCGTGAGGTAACTACAGTTTTTCGGTCCCGCGGACGCAAATTCAGTGATGAAGTCGTCTTCTCCCAACTCGTCCTTGAAATCACCGAGAAAGTCGTCAAGGGGAGGATTGTTTTCATGAGGTAAACTGGAAAAAATAACGCTGTCGGTGTCTGTGTACTGTACTCGTTCTTGTAGCATGTCCAGAGCTGCATACAAACGAAGTCGAGCCCAACATGTCGTGAAACAAGCGATGAAAATGTTGAGGTTTGGTGAGACAGATTCGTCATTCGATTTCAGTTTATAGTGAATTTCAACGATGTCTTCAGACAATACACTCACGTAGCAAATGTCATTTGCATCACTTTCATGGAATGCACTGAACCTCATAGGATCTCCGAACTCTTTGATTTGAGTTTTGTTGGTGCGCTGGCCAAACTTCCCCCACATGGAATTTAACATCATTTTTACGAGGCTACGTTTGCCGGGATTCTTTTCATTATTGTTGCGGTTGAGTTCGATGCCCTCTTTCGCTTTGTAGGATCTCAGATGTTCTTGTTGTTTGACGGGATCATCGCCTACATGAGCTGGCCAGCCGCTTGCCTCCTCTTTAATCTTTAACCATGTATTCACATAGTCTTTAAAGAGACCTTTCCTCGTTTCAGAAAAATGCCACACTTCGTGAATGTAAGTTATTTTGTAGCCCTTCTCAACGGCTTTGTTCAGTTCGGGGGTACACCATGTACCTGTAATTTGTCTTTCACTGTCGCTGTGACTGCAAACCCAGGACCGTTGTAGCATTGGTTTTTCCATCTCTTCTTGTACACAGGCTCTACATAGCGGGAATGTTAGTTTACCATTTTCACGCAGCGGAAGTACTGGATGAAACAGTTTTTCTGGAGGTAAGATTGTGACCTTGGCAATCCCGAAGTAATTTTGGATGTCTGTGTCTTCCGGCTGAAATATAATTTCAGGGTGGCCGACAGGATACTCAGCATTCTTATTAATGAACGGATAGAGAGATGTAAAATCATAGTAATGAATCTTCTCTCCTGAGGCGATGTCAGCCAGATGATAGAGTTTGCCCATCCAATCGGTACAACAAATCTTTGTTTACCAACTGGGCGCTTTTCTTGGATCCGTTCATTAGAGATACGGTAGTGATTGAATCTTGGGAAGAACTCATCATGATGTCTCGATGAATTTGTGACATCTCATACATCCTTCGTCCTTTAAAAGGTGGCTGAGAATCCTTTGATCGTCCGAACTGCGTGGATGTAAATCCAAGACCATGTATCCGAACGGACGTTCTGTCAAACGTTGAAACGTGTCTTGTAAAACTTGCCATTGGGTGGGAAATGCCTGTAACAGTAAATTTCTCATGCCTAATTGATCTCGTGGGTTCTTGAAGGCTACGACATAGTGGGCGTTTCTGGAAATACTCTTGGCATATTTCCCGGGCGGAAACACGTCTTGGCACAAGTAGAGCACGGTGACGTTCTGATGGTGAGAATGTTTGGTGAACAGATCCAACACTCGTTTATCGTTCCCTCCTTCAGCCATTAGATCGTCCAACACGAGTCATCCGCCTTTAGGAAACCACGTTTTCAGTTGATCTGTGTCGGGAATGCCTTCGTGAAACTTGACCCCCTGTTCTTTCATGGGCTGAAACCCGTCTTGCCACACTCCGTAACAATAATGTATTTGGGAGGGTGGGGTATGAGACAAATCGAGGTTGTTCAGTAAACGTTTGGTGGTAAACACAGTCTTGCCACACCCTGCGTCGTTCCATGAGTCCAAATGACCAAACGCGCATGGGCATGCTACTTTTGATACCGCATGGAAAGGAAAAATTCCACCCAACGGGGAATGGAGCTCTGATCTCTCGAG